>NC_142764.1:15427500-15652500 GCF_054948205.1 Urtica dioica subsp. dioica | reverse complement strand
AATGTACTATAAAATACCCATATATGTACATAACCCTTTCATTTTACTATAAAATATACAGAGATAAAACGTGTGAGCGAATTGATTCTCACTAACGTATTCGTAATTTATTCATTATGCAAACAAAGATTAGCACGTGACGCTCAGGTAGGCCTACGAAAGGGGTCTATATACATTGACAAATATATATGTATATATATATATATATATATATATCCCGTGTTTATGTTAGTTTTTATTTTTACACATAAATTATGGTCATAACATATCTGTAACAAAAAAACTATCTATATGTATGTTTTGCATATAGTTGTTGGTGTTACCATTTATCAGTCATTGACAAATTACAGCTGTACTAAAACAAAACCTTTGACTAAGAAGTGATAAGTACCTATTATAGATTAATTTCCATATAATAAGTTAGTGAACATTTCTCAATTCTCAGTTACAATATAGTGAATCCATAATTCCATATTAATTACCATAGTTGTTGGTTAGTAATGTGAATGTTGGCGTTCTTGAGATGAAGGTCTTTGATGTGACAAGTAGTCCCACGGCTCTGATAAGGCTCTGAAAAGCTCACTGGTCTTCTGATTTCTTGGACGAAATTCTGTTGACTGTTCGGATCCAATTCTATTTGTGTTGAGTAGCGTTGCAACACCTTTGCCTTTTCATTCTCCTTTGCTGCCATGTTTGCCTCTGTAAATAAATAAATTAGAGATATATTGTGCAGTAATTCATATATTACGACAGCTTTGCTTTATTAAAGCAAACGATTAAGGGTTTTCTAAACGAAACTACTCACAAGTTCTTTTTAACTACCGAAATATATATAATTTGAGAGGAAACTACTACGCATGCTTCATGATAATTTTTCCTCTCAACCAACGATATATGAATATTATTTGTGTTACACATACATGAATATTATTTGTGTTACAAATATATGTATATATATCATATATTTCAAAAAAGCTCGTCCGCTTCTTTCTTTTTTGCTTAATATATATGTAAAAATATGAGCCCAAATTATTCAACACATATACTTACCATGAATAAGGCTTTCATGCTTCATGCTCCTGTACATCTGTCCATGTAAAGAAACAAGGTGTAACGTACGTTATTAGAAAGCCAAAATAAAAATAATAAAATATGGTTAATTACTCTCTCTCTCTCTCTCTCACACACACACACATTGAAACTGAAATTAAGAGAGCTTCACTTGCATAATTACATTACTCAAAGTCAAACAAGAAAGACAACTTTTCTTTTTTTAATTTCATTTCAACCCAGAAAGAACTAAAAGCATTTATTTACATCAAAATTAAAATTCAACTCAACCCAGAAAATGAAAGAGCTAGAAAGAAGGTACGTATGTATGTTTTCAAAAAACCTGAAGATGACTCTTGACATGCGATATGGTTAGGCCTTTCACATCCATTATCTGTAGAACCATCTTTGGAGTCGCTCCTGCACACGTGATACATATATATAAATATATTAAACATCAAAATATTTGGATTTTTCTTTTTTATTGATATAAGTGGATTACAAGATGGGTTTTAGGAGTTGAGTATGAAAACAAAAACATTCAAATAAAAAAAATTAAAAAAAAAAAAAAGAAAATAGGAAAATGAAGAAGTGACTCACTATCTTCTCCTCCGAGGCGTTCAACTGCATGCACAAAGCAACGGTGGAGATCGGGAGTCCATCGGAGGCGAGGCATTTTTGAGCGAATATACGGCCGAACCACCGGAGATTTCAGGCTCATCTCTGTGAGTTTGTGGTCTCCGTCAGCGTTGTTTGAATATCTCATTGAGTGGCTGTTACAAGGAGACTGTGATGAGTGATAGTCTTGATATTGGTCGCCATTGTCAAACGATGATGTTGGTGAAGACTCTTTTAGTGGAATTTTCTGATGGTGATCAACTCCGAACATCTTGATCATATCACAAGATATATTATTCGCTTCGCTGTCTCCTGAGTAGTGAGAGGGAGAGAGATAGATAGAGAGAGAGAGAGAGAGAGAGTCCAAATAGTTGCAACAGAAAGAGAATAAATACTAAGTATGACTTCTGTTACGTAGCTTTGTCATTTTGTTCAGCTTTGAAAATTGATTAAATAAATGAGAATAAAAATAAAAATTCTCTTGGTTCTTTTTATGAAGTCTTTTGGTGGTTCGATTGTGGAAAG
This sequence comes from Urtica dioica subsp. dioica, assembly GCF_054948205.1. NCBI lineage: Eukaryota > Viridiplantae > Streptophyta > Magnoliopsida > Rosales > Urticaceae > Urtica > Urtica dioica. Next base: position 15,650,307 of record NC_142764.1, on the reverse strand, counting down.
GAAAGTATGTATTAAAAGACACGGAATTTCAGGCCAGGGTTTCTAGTTCAAAAATGCTTTCATGATTGGGTGAAAATGAGAGGTTAAAAGTGAGAAGAAAGTCTATCTCTCAATTATACATCTATTTATATTCTTATATATATATATATATATATATATATATATATATATTCTTTTATTTTAATTTCTAATATATGATATAAAAACTCCTTGGTGGATATCATTTCATGTTTATCCTAGCTAGCTAGCTGTCTATATACCTAAACATTCTTTTTGGCGAGATCTTTACCTAGACATTCTTTTGTCTTTTAAAAGTTTTATTTCATATAAAACTAGGAGGAAAAAAATCCCTAAAAAGCACATAAACATGTACTTCATGACATTACTGATATTTACTTTTGAACAAATCCCCGCATTAATGCCATTCCTTATTAGTCATGACTCATGATATATTATATATAATATATATATTCTACATTTAATCACCCACATGTCATTGATTGAATTACTTGTTTTATACCATGAAATTACGTGACACACATTCAAACCCTTCAATAATCTCACCTAAGCTCAATATTATAATTATATCTTTCTCACAAGAAAACAAAGTATTGGAATAAGCAGACGTTAAAATTATTATTATTTTGCATCAAAGACGTTAAAATTACTACATACCAAGAATGTATATATATAATATATAAATAACAATGATCTCAGCACTGCGTACTCTCTCCCAAAAGAAGTATATACCAAACAAAATAGTAGACCCTTTGACATATATAAAATTGATAAGAATATTTATCTAAACCCTTCCCATCGCTCCCTAATTTAAGCCACGGAAGAGACTATACTGGGTCTCTCTCTACTTAAAATAAGGCTACAATATCATCACCAACGCACACTCGCTTTGACACTAATCCCAAAACTTAGTGCCGAGCCACGCAGACATGCTTCGCATGTCGGGGTGAGCCATGGTGGTGACACGTCAGCTCGGACGACGTCACGGTGGTCCGGTATTGGCCGAGTCCTCCTAAGGCAGGTGACGCAAGCTGGGGTTGGATTTATATATGCGTGTGTGCGAGGAAACCGCGAAGCTAGAGAGCGAGGGTATGAATGAAACCAAATTTTGGAAGGACTCTCTTTTCGAAAAATAAAGAATATTAGATGCGTTTGCTTGTTGGTTAAGTGCTGACAGAGATTTATGAGGCGGTTTCAAAATGTGGGGAATATTCTTTATGTGGGAATCGGTAGAGGCATTGACAAGTGTTATGGCTATGCATTGTATATAGATATTATAATTAGATATGTCGTAATTAATTAAATTGAAGGTTTTATTGGGAATGTGCCTGAATATTTCACGTGAAAACAACAAATTCTGGTGGCACAAAACTTTTGACGTATAACATATTTGACTAAGTCGACAGTAAATTTCGTGTAAACCTTGATTGACTTCCTGTAAGCAGAAAACGGGGGTTCATTAAAAAAGACAATATACGTGTTTATATTTCTTTGACATATCCTTGATCAGCATTTTTCTTAGTATATTGATTTTCAAGTTTCGGAAAGTACATACACTTAGCCGTAAAAACCTCATTACTGCTCCATTTTCCTATAGCATGCTGTTGAGAGAGACACATACGGGCAGCCCGCAACCAAAGTTAGGGAAGATCAGCGGTCTAAATAAATAAAAAAGATTGAGGTCACTTGACTATATATTCTCGATCAAAATTATAACTTAACTATTCAAAGTATGGCGTATATTTGTTGTCTTGATTAGACCATTTTCTAAATTATTAAATAATTAGATCAAAATTTTATTAGTTAGTCCACGTCAGCTCGATTCATTTAACTGTGTCATAGTGCAGGTAGAAATTATTTAACGTGATGTTAGATGGTTGTTTATTGAAGTGAAGACTGCCACGTCAACAGCTTCAGCTAAACAAGCTCAAGAGTACTGCCAACGTGGACAAGTCAGATGAGTAGTTATGAGCCAGTTAGCCTCAGGCAACTATCTAGTCATTACCCTGTAAAGTGTATATATAGAATCTATACACAATCACTGAGATCATAATATTCTCTGATACTCTCAAATTATCTCTTGGTATCAAAGCTTTAACAATAACTACTACAAATTTCATTTTTTTGTACGGAAGGATATCTGGTGTGACATGTCGCACCTAAATATCGCACCATGGGCATTGGGTGTGACATGTGCGGAAGGGTATCCGGTGCGACATGTCGCACATAAATATCGCAACTAAATAGGCATTGGGTGCGACATGTCGCACCAGATACCTTAAAAAAAAAACACAAAAATTTTTGCTCATTTTAAGTGGTATCAGGTGCGACATGTCGCACCCAATACTAAAAATTTTAAAAATTTTAGGCGGGCTTAAAATCCCTCATCTTATTTTTACTGTCCTGAATTGAAAGTTTTTTTTTTTAGTATCAGGTGCGACATGTCACACCTAATGCTCATTTAGTGCGACATGTCGCACCCAATATGAGCAACTATCGCACCTGAAAGTATTAGGTTAAAATTATATAATACCGCTCCTTCTTCTTCTTCTTCGTCTTCACGCCTCTCTCTCTCTCTCTCTCTCTCTCTCTCTCTCTCTCTCTCTCTCTTTCTCTCTCTCTTCTCTCTCTCTCTCTCTCTCTCTCTCTCTCTCTCTCTCACATCCCTCTGCTCGCTGCCTCTCCTCCGCACCGGATCCCTTCATCCTCTCCTTTATGCTCCCTTCACTACTTGTGGAAAGCTTCCACAACGGTACAGAACCGTTGTGGAAAGCTTCCACAACGGTTCTGTACCGTTGTGAAATCCTCCACTGTGGAATGTTTCCACAACGGTACTCGTCCTGTTGTGGAAATGTCAATGATTTCACAACGGGACAGTCCCGTTGTGAAAAAAATTAATAGATTTAAACACCTCGCCGCGGCAACGTGTATAGTTCGCCGCGGCGAATCTTTCCACAACGGTACAATCGTACCGTTGTGTAAAGTATCGCCGCGGCGAAATATACACGTTGCCACGGCGAAATTGTTCCTGAGAGTTATTTTTACAGTTTGTTAATTTAAAAACCTGAAATGAAATTATATATCCAAAACCAAATATCCATAACATCCAAAACATATCTATTACATCCAAAACCAAATATATATCCAAAAAACATCAAAAACAAATATCTATATCATCCAAAATCAAACTAATATTCACATTCTATAAAAGTTTGTACGTAAAATACCCACTCTTCTCGAACGTTTTCTAAGTTATCCGGTGTATATGACTTCTTCAATTGTACGTAAAGTTTGATTGACGTTACTTCGGACTCCTTGGTTGTCAAGCTTGAAATCCGAAAAATCCTTATACGCACAACAAAAAAACATTAGAAAACAAATATTCATGTAAATGAAATACTTCAAATAACATGTAATTAATTTACCTTTTTATCAACTACTTGAGTATTTCTTTTTTTCCCGAGACCATCGATATTCGTGGATCTCCGTTTACCGCTAACGGTACTATTGGAGGTAGTAGACATAATCTATGAAAAAACAAAATTAAACATAATCTCAATTCAAACCAATTCCAATACAAACTCAAACCGATATTCAATTTCAATTCAAACTAATTCCGACACAAACATAAACCGAAATTCAATTTCAATTCAAAACAATTCCAGCACAAACTCAAATCGAAATTCAATCTAATATTCTAACTCAATTCCAACTCAAACTCAAGGTAATCAAATATTCTAACTCAAATCCAACATAAACTCAAACCAAAATTCAATTACACACTCATTTTCTACATAAATATCAAATTCAATATTCAATTTCTATATAAATTAGACACAAATAAACAATTCTAAACTAATTTCAACATAAAAAATACAAATTAAATAAAAAAAATACTTACCCGGAGTGAAGACGATGAGCATGGAGCGTGGTGAGTCAATGAAGTTGTCGGAGATGTGGGTTGTGGTCGGAGGCAAGGTTTGTGGGTTTGTGTGGGGGTGAGTTGGAATGTTTGGTGGGTTTGTGAAGAGTGGGTTTGGAAGAAGGAGAGGCGGAGATGAAGAAGGAGGGTGGGGAAGAATAAGGGGGTGGAGAAGAAAATGGAGGGCGGGGGAAAAGAAAGGGGCGGAGAAGAAAAAAGAGGGCGGGGAAGAAAAGAAGGGCGGAGAAGAAGGAGAGGGTGGTGGGAAAGAAAAGAAGGTGAGAAGAAGAGAAGGGCGGAGGAAGAAGAGATAAGAGAGAGTGACAACGGCGACGGCGGCGGAGAAAGAAGGAGGGGCGGCGAGTGGGCGTGGGTTTGAGAGAGAGAGAGAGAGGGGAAGAAGAAGAGAATGAAATTTCTGAAATTTTTGAAAACAAATCGAGAGGGAAGTTTTTAAATTCCAGTCTGCAACATTTCGCCACGGTCAAATATATACGTGGCCGCGGCTAAATGTTTCCACAACGGGTTATTGTACCGTTGTGGAAACATTTCGCCGCGGCAAAATGTTTGGTTTTACCGTTCTCCCACAACGGTACATTGTACCGTTGTGGAAGAGTTTGGCCGCGGCGAGTTCATGCCTTGGCCGCGGCGAGATTCAACAACGGATCACCATCACGTTGTTTAAACCCTAATTTTTTTTGAATTCCACAACTGGTCAATAGTCCCATTTGTTGGAATCGATCTAGGGTTTGAGAAAATAATTAACGCTTCGGTAAGCGGCGGAATTTTAAAAATTTTCTTTTACAAGTAAAACAGTTTTTACTAACCTAGACAAGTGCAAGTACATGTAATTAAAAACCAATATGAGCTAGAAGTTTACTAACCTTTCTTGAAGCTTGAACTTTGAAGAAGCTTGTGGAAAGTTTGCAACGCTCGTCTCCCCTCGCAGCACGTCTCTCTTTCTTTCCTCGGCACCTCGAGCAACCGCGAAAGTTTCTATCACTAAATCACTCGAAAAGAAGGAATCGGTGAGTGGGCACTTTTAAACACTACGACTTAAGAACGAGTCTCGAAGTCGCAGAGCTAAACACTAGGTCGAGTGAGGACCTAGGTGCCAAGACAAGAAAAATCGAAAATAAACTTAGAGAGAGAGAGAAGAGGGGCGGCAACCACAAGTTCTAGAGAGAGAAGCTCTCAATCTCTAACTTATGTGGAATGAATGGAATGAAGGGAATGAGGCCTCTATTTATAGGGGAGGTTTTACCTTCAATAAGGTAGTTTAATCTTTCATTGAATATCACATATTCATGAGCAAATATTGCTCTCCTTCCCTTAGAGTCACTCGGCCAAATAGGCTTCTAGAAGCCCTTGGATTTGTTTCCCTTTTTGTTCCATTCCTTGCTTGTTTCTTGTGTTGGGCGCCTACCTCTTATTTCCCTTAGAGGAAATTTGTTTCCTCTTTTTCTTTTGGCAAGTATCTTCAAACATTTATGCACAAAATATTCTCTCTTGTCTCTTGGGTATTTGGGCGCCTATAGTGATGCTAGAAAGGCCTTCTAGAAGCTTTTCCACTTGTTCATGACAACATGAAAAAGGCCCATTAAGAATTTTCAATAAAATTCTTATGAAATGAAATTAATTCACAAGGCCCAATAAACAAGTTATGGCCGAGTGACATTAAGTCATCAAATGAACTTGTCAAAAAATTTATTGACATTCATTTCATCCTTTGTCTCAAAAGACAAAAATACCCTTTTAACTATTTTCGTTCTTGTTTTGACTTAGCTTCCAGTTTAACTATTCCTATCGATGTGATTCGTGACAGTGACCTCATGGACCCAAATGAACAAAGCTTGAGCTAAACACTTGGACTCAAAAGTTCACAAACCTTTTCCAAGTTTAGCTTAATGCCAACTGACTCCACTAAAGAGCTGACACTGAAAATCTCTCGGTTCAAATGAATTTATTTTCTACTCAAGAATTCGACTTAATTACGATGAGCGGATCCACTGAATATTATCTATGTTTACCCTTCATGAATGTCATCAGCTAGTCGGGATTTACTAAATTACCATTTTACCCTTCTAGCTGTTATTTCCTCAACTCCTTTGTCGCTTGTGAATAAGTTAGAAACAATGTATTGACGAGGAGCTAACAAGTCACATTGTTTCATCCAAAAGAGTCAGGACTCAATTTGGACACTGGCCAGTTCATTTATTCACACTCCAAGGAACAAAGCATGAGGTGACATACATTGCATTTCAGCAATCTTGTACATGAATTCCATATCTATGAGAACTTCACAAAGTTACTCATGACAGACTCACAACTTAGTACTTCACCAATAGGCCTTGTTCGGAATCACATAGTGAGTCCGAACTTTGACTTTCTCAAATGAGAATACTAAGGTGTGAAATGGCATGTCTCATTTCAGGATTAAGGTAAGCATGATGCAATTCATACATAGTGACTTCGAGACATAAGAGGTTAAATGGTTTGTTCTTATATTGTCTCTAGAAGTGCACTGGTCAATTCAGTATCTTCGGAAGATACCTAGAAGAACTATAGAGTCTCCAACTCTCAATGCCTCATAACCAGACATCACAGATTCTTCTAACAATCATACTAAGGTCAATAGTCCTTTGACCCTTAGATTGCGAATATAACGTTTTAAGCAAACTACGAAGAGTTTGTTCATGCAAATCTACATTTGTCTCTTCGTAAGTTGTTAAGTTTGTTTATGGACTAAAAGACTAAGGTTTTATCATAAAGCTTCAAACAAAGAAAGAATGAATGAACGTTTCAACTTTATTAATGAATAGATAGACAATTACAAGCAAGAGTCTTCATGAGACTTTATTACATCAAATGTACAAAATAAAGACTACAACTCTTCTTGTGGGCACCATTGACAACAAACTCCCACTTGACTCAAAGAAGGTGTGTGTAGTCCTTCATGCCTAATCCCTCACGATGTTGGTCGAAGACCTTGTTCGCTAGGGCCTTGGTGAATGGATCTGCGAGGTTGTCCACCGTTGAGATCTTCTTCACTTCCACGTCTCCGCGCTGCACGATCTCTCGAATCAAATGGTATTTCCTCTCAATATGCTTAGAGCGCTTATGGCTTCTAGGTTCCTTTAAGTTAGCGACAGCCCCACTATTATCACAATAAAGGGTCATGGGCTCGTCGACATTTGGAACAACTTCCAAATACTTAAGGAATTTTCTAAGCCATATAGCCTCTTTGGATGCTTCACAAGCAGCCACATATTATGCTTCCATTGTGGAGTCAGCAATGCAAGATTGCTTAATACTTCTCCACACAACAGCTCCACCATTAAGGATGAACACAGATCCTGAAGTGGATTTCCTGGAATCCTTATCCGCTTGAAAATCGGAGTCGGTATATCCCGTCATAGTCAGGTCAGTACCTGAGTATGTAAGCATCAAGTTCCTAGTTCTTCGAAGATACTTAAGAACATGCTTAACAGAAATCCAGTGCTCGGGTCCAGGGTTGGATTGGAAACGGCTAACTACGCCAACGGCGAAACAGATGTCAGGTCTAGTGCAAAGCATAGCATACATGAGGCTTCCTACGGCAGAGGCATAACGAATCTTCCTCATGTCTTCAATCTCTTGTGCAGTCTTGGGAGACTGGTCCTTAGAGAGTGAAACTCCATGCCTAAAGGGTGTTTGACCCCTCTTGCAGTCTTGCATCGAGAAGCGATCCATCACCTTATCAATATAAGATGCTTGAGAGAGCGACAGGGTCCGGTTTTTCCTATCTCGAAAGATTTGGATCCCCAGAATGTACGCGGCTTCTCCTAGATCCTTCATATCGAATTGCTTTGCTAGCCAGACCTTAACCTCAGATAACTTACCCACGTCATTACCAATGAGTAGTATATCATCGACATATAGTACCAGAAACACAACTTTACCTTCGTGTATTAACTTGTAAACACAAGGCTCATCTATTGACTGTTCAAAGCCAAAGCTCTTTACAGTTTCATCGAATCTAATATTCCATGACCTAGATGCTTGCTTTAGTCCATAAATGGATTTAAGCAACTCACAAACCTTGGTCTCTTGACCTTTATCCACGAAACCGTCTGGTTGAGCCATGTAAATGCGCTCGTCAAGATTGCCATTCAGAAAGGCTGTCTTGACATCCATTTGCCAGATCTCATAGTCGAGAGCTGCAGCTATGGATAGGAGTATGCGGATGGATTTAAGCATCGCGACTGGCGAGAAGGTTTCTTCATAGTCAATCCCTTCTTGTTGGGTATAACCCTTCGCCACAAGTCGTGCTTTGAACGTCTCGACGTTCCCATCAGGACCCCTTTTCTTCTTGTATATCCACTTACACCCTACGGGTTTAATCCCTTCAGGAAGGTCTACAAGTTTCCAGACTTTGTTGACATACATCGAGTGCATTTCAACTTTCATGGCGTCAAGCCAAAGGTTTGATTCAGAACAAGCCATCGCTTGGCTATAGGAAACAGGGTCATCCATGTCGGAGACGGCTACAAGAGAGTCTCCATAAGACACGTACCTGTCAGGCTTTTGAGTAGCCCTCCCACTACGTCGAAGTACTACTTGACGAGATTCTGATGAGTTAGGTTGTGTTTCAGTTGGGGTAAGAACAGTTCTTACAGATGAGGTAGAAGCTTCCTCACCCAACTTTTCTTCAAGCACAATTTTGCTTCTAGGTTTTGCATCTTTCATAAAGTCCTCCTCGAGGAAACGAGCATTCGTGCTAACGAAAGTCTTATCGTCCTCGGGACTATAGAAAGTAAAACCTTTGGTTTCCTTCGGATATCCTACAAACAGGCACAATTCTGACCTACTAGCCAACTTGCTAGTCTTTTGCCTCAGCACGGGTGCAGGGCAACCCCAAATTCGGATGCGGCCAAGATTCACTTTACGGCCAGTCCATCGTTCATAAGGAGTACCAGGGACCGTTTTGGACGGAACTTGGTTCAGAATGTAGGCGGCTGTTTCGAGGGCATATCCCCAAAAGGAATGAGGGAGTGATGAGTAACTCATCATTGATCTAACCATCTCCATTAGAGTTCGGTTCTTTCTCTCTGACACTCCGTTTTGTTGAGGTGTGCCAGGTGCGGTAAGCTGAGAAGCGATACCTTCTTCTTTAAGAAAGTCATCGAACTCTCCAGACATATACTCACCACCTCGATCGGATCGAAGGGTTTTGATCACTTTGCCAGTTTGCTTTTCCACTAAAGCCCTAAAGACCTTAAATACGTTAAAGGTCTCGGATTTGTGTTTGAGCAAATAGACAAACCCATATCTTAAGTAATCATCAGTGAAGGTAACGAAGTATTCGTATCCTCCACGTGCCTGTTGGTTGAGCGGACCACATACATCAGAATGTATTAGTTCCAGCAACTCAGTGGCTCTTCGACCCTTATCGGAGAAAGGTCGCTTAGTCATTTTTCCTTCTATACAGGATTCACAAGTAGGTAGTGAACCTATTGCAGAGGCTTGGAGTGGACCATCCCTCACAAGTCTCTTAATCCTATCTAGACTGATATGACCAAGTCTTAAGTGCCAGAGGTATGTTGATTTTGTTAGATCGGAGGATTTAGAAAGTTTGATCCTCTTTGGCTCCCTAATTAGATCGTTATCTATTTCGGTGTCTAAAAGAGAAGGTTGAGTGGGATAGATGTAAAAAAGACCATTCTTCATACATGCATCAGTGACAAAAGAATTAGAAAAAGAAATGCGAATTCCATTCTTTATAAACTTTAAATAATAATCTTGCTCGAAAAGTTGAGCAACAGATACTAGGTTTTTCCCAAAGGAAGGAACATAATAAACATTATTCAAATTTAAAGTTCGATCTTCAAAAGATAGCGTCACGGATCCCACAGCCTTCGCAGACACCAGGCTCCCATCACCCCATTTGAAACAGAACTCGCCTTCCTCTAAGCTTTTGGTTTTCTTGAAACCATTCAAGGAACAACAAATATGGTTAGTAGCAGCAGAGTCAAGAATCCACGTTGATACATTATCAGCTACTAAGCATGCTTCGGTAACTAGTACAATACTATGTTCCTTTGCTTTGAGATAGGCAGGACAGTTCTTTTTATCGGCTTTGTGAGGTCTCTTCTTAGTTCCAGAGGCGGAGGCCTTTTGCTCAGTAGCATGTGCCTCTCCTTGATTCCTCTTTCTCTTATTGAGACCTACAGCAGTGTGAAGCTCCTTCATAAGCTCGGTAACAGTGTACTTTAGCTTTGTAATGGAGTAGTTCAGCATGAAGGTATCAAGAGACTCGGGGAGAGTTTCTAAGATCATATCTATGATATTCTTCCCATTAATCTCAGATCCTAGGATTTCCATTTCATTTAGGTAACTAATGATCAGCATTATATGGTCCCTAACAGGAGTCCTAGCCTTCATGCGACAGTTCATGAATTGTCGGACCGCTTGTTGCCTAGCTTGACGTCCTTGCCCTCCAAACATCTCATGGAGATTGTAGAGCATATCGGTGGCAGTTTCATAATCACGATGTTGTTGTTGCAACACATTGTTCATCGATGCCAAAATATAGCATCTCGCAATCTCATCGGATCGAAGCCAGGCCGCCAGGACGTCTTTCTCCTCTTGCGTCGAATCATCATTCGTTTGAGGACAGGGGGTGGTGAGAACCCATTTGTGCTTGTCGACAGTAAGGACTATGTCGAGGTTACGTTTCCAGTCGACGTAATTGTCGCCTTCGAGTTTATTCGAGGAAAGAATTGTAGAGAGAGGGTTGAGAGACATATTGCCTATAAAAGTTGAAACAAGTTTATGATTAGTCTTTGGTTTAGGATTTAAGTTTCATTAAGACTTTTGTAAAATCCAAAGGTGTTATAAACCAAACGATAATTTACTCCCTCAAGAGAAGGCCGCAAAAAATCTCCATTTATAAGTAAATGACACATCATTAATGCTAAGCCAAGATGTCAATACATCTATTTTGATTAGCCACCTTTTAAATTGGTTTGATCACTCACATCCTTTCGCAGAGCCTCAAGGGAGGATACTAGGGATTGAGCCTAAGTGTGCAACCAACCACTTAGTCCAAAAGATCAGCTTTGAAAAACAATCCCCCAAGGGGAGGCCTTGCCATCATTGCATCACTCTCGGACGTAGCGCATTGAGCAATGATCGAAGCAATAACGCCTTGGAGTACTCACATTTAAGTGAGGGTCGCAAGAGCGGCTCTTAGTCCCACGTTATTGCATCTTTCACTAGTGTTGGGGATCGTGGGTTACAAACAACGAATATAACCCTCCCACTTAGTTTTTGGAGTTGGTTCATCGACTCTTATAAGTTCGGAAACAAATTTCCTAGTTAGAGAGCGACAGAGCGGACAACTAGAAGAGAATCCTAGATCGACATGTTCAGAGCAGTATTAGTGCATAAAGGCACAAGGTACATACTCGATCTTTTCCTATTTTCTATTTCGGGAAAGTGCGTGAGGGAAGTGTGAACTTCAACTCACTCGAACACTTGAAAGTTTGAGATTACACATCTTTTTATTTTTCGGCTTGTCTACAAGGAGACCTCCCACTCAAAATTTCAAGAGCATATAGATTTTGAACATATGTGATATAGATATAGTTTTGAAAACATTTTGAAAACTTATTTGATTTGGATGACAAAAATTTTCAAGTTTGAAAGTGAAAACGGTTTTTCAAAATTCAAACTAGTTTTGTAAAAATTCAATTTCAATTAATCTTTCAAAAATCAAAACTTTTAATCTTTACACATCATGTTTATAATCATATGAAAAACATTTTTGCTCAAGAAAATTTTCTCATTAGAGTTCTATAACTCATGGTAGTGGGGTTTGAAAATCCGGATTTCTAAAAAACTGGAGTTTCAGACAGCCGCGCACCTCGGAGTAAAATCGCCATATCTGGCGGCTCCGATGTCCTTTTCAGCCGAAACCGATGGAATTGGACAGAGGACAGACAGAGCTTTAATTTGATTCAAGAATCATTAAATTTCGATTTCTGAGCAGAGAGTTATGCCACTTTTAATGCGGGTTTACTCCAGCTCGAAGAAAAAGAAATAAATTAAAACTTGGTCCTACTTAGGTGCGAAAAAGAATCAAGTGTAACGGAACGTTTTAAGATGTTGTTTAAAGCTTTTATTTGTGTTTTATTAGCAAGGTAATAACAAGGCATAAAAGAAATAACAACAAGCATAAAACGATTCAAGTAAAAATAAGAAACTAGCAAGGTAACAAAACTAGTCACAAAATTTTACTCGAAAATTCTCAAACCTTTAAAACACGTTTTTCAATATAAAAAATTAAAAACTTTTAGAACTGATTCTAATGTGTTTTAACATCATCCCAAACTCATAGAAAATCAACATGGTTTTTAATTTAGAGACAAGAGCAATAAATTAAAAAAAAATCTAAGATTACAATTCTAACTTGTCACAAAATTAGTAAACTTTCGAAAACGATTTTCAAGCTCATAATTTAAAAACATGCACATGCATTCCTTTGACCATAGCTCTGATACCATTTGTTGGAATCGATCTAGGGTTTGAGAAAATAATTAACGCTTCGGTAAGCGGCGGAATTTTAAAAATTTTCTTTTACAAGTAAAACAGTTTTTACTAACCTAGACAAGTGCAAGTACATGTAATTAAAAACCAATATGAGCTAGAAGTTTACTAACCTTTCTTGAAGCTTGAACTTTGAAGAAGCTTGTGGAAAGTTTGCAACGCTCGTCTCCCCTCGCAGCACGTCTCTCTTTCTTTCCTCGGCACCTCGAGCAACCACGAAAGTTTCTATCACTAAATCACTCGAAAAGAAGGAATCGGTGAGTGGGCACTTTTAAACACTACGACTTAAGAACGAGTCTCGAAGTCGCAGAGCTAAACACTAGGTCGAGTGAGGACCTAGGTGCCAAGACAAGAAAAATCGAAAATAAACTTAGAGAGAGAGAGAAGAGGGGCGGCAACCACAAGTTCTAGAGAGAGAAGCTCTCAATCTCTAACTTATGTGGAATGAATGGAATGAAGGGAATGAGGCCTCTATTTATAGGGGAGGTTTTACCTTCAATAAGGTAGTTTCCTCTTTCATTGAATATCACATATTCATGAGCAAATATTGCTCTCCTTCCCTTAGAGTCACTCGGCCAAATAGGCTTCTAGAAGCCCTTGGATTTGTTTCCCTTTTTGTTCCATTCCTTGCTTGTTTCTTGTGTTGGGCGCCTACCTCTTATTTCCCTTAGAGGAAATTTGTTTCCTCTTTTTCTTTTGGCAAGTATCTTCATAAATTTATGCACAAAATATTCTCTCTTGTCTCTTGGGTATTTGGGCGCCTATAGTGATGCTAGAAAGGCCTTCTAGAAGCTTTTCCACTTGTTCATGACAACATGAAAAATGCCCATTAAGAATTTTCAATAAAATTCTTATGAAATGAAATTAATTCACAAGGCCCAATAAACAAGTTATGGCCGAGTGACATTAAGTCATCAAATGAACTTGTCAAAAAATTTATTGACATTCATTTCATCCTTTGTCTCAAAAGACAAAAATACCCTTTTAACTATTTTCGTTCTTGTTTTGACTTAGCTTCCAGTTTAACTATTCCTATCGATGTGATTCGTGACAGTGACCTCATGGACCTAAATGAACAAAGCTTGAGCTAAACACTTGGACTCAAAAGTTCACAAACCTTTTCCAAGTTTAGCTTAATGTCAACTGACTCCACTAAAGAGCTGACACTGAAAATCTCTCGGTTCAAATGAATTTATTTTCTACTCAAGAATTCGACTTAATTACGATGAGCGGATCCACTGAATATTATCTATGTTTACCCTTCATGAATGTCATCAGCTAGTCGGGATTTACTAAATTACCATTTTACCCTTCTAGCTGTTATTTCCTCAACTCCTTTGTCGCTTGTGAATAAGTTAGAAACAATGTATTGACGAGGAGCTAACAAGTCACATTGTTTCATCCAAAAGAGTCAGGACTCAATTTGGACACTGGCCAGTTCATTTATTCACACTCCAAGGAACAAAGCATGAGGTGACATACATTGCATTTCAGCAATCTTGTACATGAATTCCATATCTATGAGAACTTCACAAAGTTACTCATGACAGACTCACAACTTAGTACTTCACCAATAGGCCTTGTTCGGAATCACATAGTGAGTCCGAACTTTGACTTTCTCAAATGAGAATACTAAGGTGTGAAATGGCATGTCTCATTTCAGGATTAAGGTAAGCATGATGCAATTCATACATAGTGACTTCGAGACATAAGAGGTTAAATGGTTTGTTCTTATATTGTCTCTAGAAGTGCACTGGTCAATTCAGTATCTTCGGAAGATACCTAGAAGAACTATAGAGTCTCCAACTCTCAATGCCTCATAACCAGACATCACAGATTCTTCTAACAATCATACTAAGGTCAATAGTCCTTTGACCCTTAGATTGCGAATATAACGTTTTAAGCAAACTACGAAGAGTTTGTTCATGCAAATCTACATTTGTCTCTTCGTAAGTTATTAAGTTTGTTTATGGACTAAAAGACTAAGGTTTTATCATAAAGCTTCAAACAAAGAAAGAATGAATGAACGTTTCAACTTTATTAATGAATAGATAGGCAATTACAAGCAAGAGTCTTCATGAGACTTTATTACATCAAATGTACAAAATAAAGACTACAACTCTTCTTGTGGGCACCATTGACAACACCATTGTGGAATCATCAAGATTCCACAACGGGGTTGTCCTGTTCTGGAAACATCAAGATTCCACAACGGTACTCTTGTCCCGTTGTGGAAACATCATGATTCCACAACGGGACAGCGTTCCGTTGTGGAATATCCGTTGTAGAATCTAACATTTGTAGTAGTGCTTCCTCCTCGCCGCCGAGCCTAAGTAAGCTCTCTCACTCTCTTTCTCTCTAGCTAACTCACTCTCTTTCTCACTTTATTTCTCTCTAGCTAACTCATTCTCTTTCGCCGAATGGTCGGCCAACGACCTCAGCCCCCACCACCGAGCACCTCCGCCGTCCAAGACCGCGAGGGCCAACCACTTTTGCGCTCCGCCCTCCAATAGAACACCACTGCCCAAGACCGTGACGGCCGTGTCTGCCCCGTCACAACGCCTCCTCCCTCCCCGAGCCTTAGCCCTCGCCACCCCTCCTCCCTCGCCGGCCTCGCCCTGGACGGCTGTTTCTAATCTATAAATTTGTAAAAATTATTTTTTTTTAATTAAAAGAACGTATTAGGTGCCACATGTCGCACTTAATACTCGTTTTTTTAGATTTTCTGAAGCCAAATAGGTGCGACATGTCGCACCGAAAAGTGTCGCACCTAATATGTGACACTTTTTGGTGAGATATCGCACCCGAAGCCTTTAGCGACGGACTTTTGGATGCGACAATGTTGCATCTAAAATCGCACCCGAAGAACTTTCGGGTGCAACATTTTGGTCATCGGGTGCGACATTCGTCGCACCCCATGCCTATATTTGTATTAGTGAATGACGTTTGATTCTTCAGCGTCACCAAGCTCTGCCACATTGATCCTTACTCAGTCGGAGTCTCAGCAACGATCGACCGGTGCTTCACACTTCACGGCGACGCGAAACTAGAATTTCGATCAAACTTGATCGAGAGAATTACTCAATCTGGAGATCTCAAGCTCTACCAGCAATCAGAGGCTACAATCTTCAAGGCTTCATTGACGGAACCAAAACCTGTCCACAGAGCTCATAGAGACGACATATGGAGAAGGGAAATTGGTCTGATATTTGTAATATAACATTTTTTAGGGGATATATATGTCATTTATATTAAACTGAAGGGATATGTCTGATATTTCTAGAAATAGATGGGATAAATCTCGCATTTCGATTAAACACGAGGGATACTCTTGATATTTTCCCAACTACTAAAGACACTAATGTAATAGAGGGATGCTATTAAACACGAGCAATTGTGGTGAGCCTAAAGTAACGACTCACTCATTATTGTACACTTGTTATCTCTTTTACATGTCATCATCTTAGAGTTATTATTTATGTTTAAAAAATAATATTTCTCTCTCTTCATTTATTATCTTACATTTTATACTATTTATCGCCATTTTTGAACTCCTTAAAAAACACCATTTTTTAAACAAACAAACAGAACATAAAACCTCCAAGTAAAAAGAAAAATATAAAACCACCACTACTAGACTAAATACAAATAGTTTACACCAGACTCCATAGCCAGAATAACAAGTAAACATTTCCATAAAAAAAGTTTGAATTTCTCAAATATCACAAATAATAATTATTCAAAAAATTTATAAAAACACCAATAATTACAAATAAAAAATAAATATGAACATCATTGGAAATAGTATCATCCATTCGTGGCTCTCTGGAATGTATATGAGTATATGGAACTATGGAACCAACTAGATAGTTTTGTTTGAATCGGAGTATTTTTTTAAAGTAAATATAAATTTAAAAATCGGAATATTTTTTGGCGAGCTGCCTTTCGGTGTCGGAGGAATCAAGATTTGCTCGTCGGAATGGCTGGTCGGTTGGGAGTTCTCACAGCGTTGATCGAGTCCGATAGTTTATCTCATTCATTGTCTAAATGGCGGTTATTTCGTGCCCTCTGTGGCTTTCTTCATGTATTGAGTGTGATTCCATTATTATAGTTTTATGAAGATAATTGATTTTTCCCTAAAAAAATGGATAAACTGAGATGTTATAAAAGAGAGAGAGAGAGAGAGAGAGAGAGAGAGAGAGAGAAGAGAGAGAGAGAGAGAATGAATGAACAGAGGAAAGAACGAGAAAAAGTGTGAACATTACTGAAATTATGTCTTTTAGAATTCTCAAGTCTCAACTAACAAAAAATTCTAAATCTAAATAATAATTAATGTCCATGTCAGCAGGACACGTCAAGTCGTAAGAATAACCCGATTAAAAATTCGGGATGGTTAGCATTTTTTAATGTAATATATTATCTGATTAATGAGGTCACGTCAATAAATATGACTAAATTTTAAACATATTTGAAACATTGGTTAGATTACATATTCAACGTTTCAAGTGACTTATTTCGTGAGAATTTTCTATTATTATTAATAACAACTCATATATTGCTTAACATTATTATAAAAATTGTTTTATGTTCTCCTAATGGTAGAAAATTGAATTGACGTACTATATCAATTTCTAAGATTCATTGAACAAAAATGTGGTTTTTATATTAAACTTGTGGAGTTAGGCAAGCTATTAATATCGGCTTATCTGCCAGTCGTGTAAAGTTTACCGTTTAGTTGAAAGCTATGAAACAAATCACCTGTAGTTTAATCTTGAACTGAAACACCGCAAGGTGGTTTCATTTGATATGACTTAGGTTTTACTCAATAAGGGTAATAAGTTATTCCCAAGAATTGAGAAACTCAAGTTAACTAACAACGTATCGAATACTTTCGCTAGCGCTGTACGTGTTGAAACTTGAAACTAAAGCTTGCAATAAAAAAATTCCTCGTAAAAAAATATTTTAAAAAATACCGGATAAAATGATTTTTGTTTTCAGTTTAAGGAGAGCCAATCTAAGCTTATTTAACTACGAAATGAAAATAACAAAATAAATAATAGTAAAAAAAATGATATTTGGGGGTTTAGCCCGTAGGACGAAGGCAACTCCGGTATGGTATATAATATACCGTTATGTTCTCCGTATCTGTATTGCCATTCTTCTGTGAAATCTAACACTGCTTTGCAAGTATACACGAAAGCGAGTCTCTACGTAATTCCACTTTCTTATTCCCATTATATATAGTGTTAAACTGCCCAAAACCCAACCAAATCACACCAAGTAAAAACGAAGTAACATTTTTTTATTTCAGAACAATTTTTGCATAATAACTCGATTAGAAACAGAGACATACATTTCATCTCATTAGCATGATAAATTACAACAATCCACGGACACTAGTTCGGTTCACAGTGTCATATCATAACCCAAACCAAGCCAAGCGGAGAAATAGCCTTAAAATAAAAGCTCCAGTGAAGCGTTTCCTCAAATGAACTACCTCGACAAGAAATTAAATAAACTTAATCCCTTGCCCCCCCTTAAATACATTAACGCGAAAAAATAAAAATAAAAAAAATACCATGTCACCCTCTCGTGACAAACAAATATAAAAAGAAAAGTTCCAAACAAGTCAATCAAAGTCATAACGACCTAGTGCGACGGCCTTTAGCCCGGCCACATAGAAGAGCATTTCTTGGGATAGGGGCTTCGTCTCTGTACGAGTTTGAGGACGTGAAAACCCGAAGATAAAACTGTTGTCCCAAGTACTGCCGAGCCCAATTCTCCGACCTAACGTTCCACATTCCCACATTGTCCAATGCCATGTAGATCGCCGTCCATGACTTCGGATAAACCTTCACACACAAAAAAATAAAAATAAAAAAGAATTCAATATTAATTTAGTTAACACATCATTTTAATTAGTTACTTTATAGTGCAAAGCAATAATTACCTGAGTAGTGGAACGAGCAACTGCATCGCGCAAGTTGTACGCCTTTCTGCTCGCCGGCGTCCATTGTCCTCCGTCCATCCTGATCCATCAAAAGTACCCGAAAATCACATTTCTTGCTGCACAAGTAACCTAGCCCGAGGGGCAAAAAAAAAAAATCAGCAAATGAATTATTACGTACCCGACAACGAAGAAGGAATAGCCGTCGATGTGCCACGACTGGACCTCAGTTTCCCAGTTCTGGAAGATGATCTCGATGAAGTCGCGAAAGTTGGCTGACATGGCTGAGGTCCTGAGAGCGGGGCTACCCCAGGACGAAGAGGGGGTTGTGGGGACGCCTCCGAGGCTGAACACGCCGGAGATCTTGAAATAGTCAGCAAGTTTCAGGGGAGTGTCCGCCGGAATGTAAGACACCCCGTTGACCGCGTATCTCTGCTTGCCGTTGACCACCGCGTGTGAGTTTGCCAGCATGATTGTGCGTGCCGGCTTTATCAGCCCGTAGTGGTATGAACCCTGAGGGTTCGGCCTCGGCCCACTTGCCGCTAGATCCATTCTATATATAAAAATAAGCATTGAATCTCTTAAATCGAGGAAAAATCTCACGGACTACGCTACTTGAAACGTTAAATTTACAATCTAACTAACATTTCGGATATGTTTAAAATCTAGCCACATTTGATGAGGTAGTTTCATTAATAATATAGTATTTTACATGATTTTCCTTCGAATTTTCATACGTTAATTTTGGTAAATTACGGTAAAAAGACTAATTTACTAAAATAAATGAAACGTTGACTAGTTCCTTAAAATCAAGTTTGAAATTGGCTAAATAACTAAAATGTCCGTAACTTTTTCTTTTGTGGTAATTTTCATGAATTTAAATACCCACGGGCGACGCAGGCTGCCTCCTTAACTTTTGAAAATTGTAATTTCTTACTTTATATTATCAATTTTTCTATTTTTAGTACTAATTTATTTGATGCTTCTAAACTTGCCCTTGAATTTATTTTTTTCAAATTTGCCCCCTGACTGTAATTCCTGGCCTTGCCACTCCCTAAACGGCTTACCGACGAGTATACTCTTTGGTAAACTTATTTTCGACGACATTTTAAAGATTGGTATTCTAAGTTCAAATAAGAAGCTTTGATTTTGTTACCGGATAGATCTGGCTTGGTTGAGTGACCAGGCGATCTCGATGGTGGGACCGCCGGGGACGGAGCCAGACACAGCTCGGAAGGAGTTTCGGTAGTGGAGGACTGCGGTGGTGGTGAGGACGGGAGTGGTGAAGCGAGTTGAGACGGCGACGTAGTAGTCTTTCGGGGGCTGATTCGCCGTGATGAGGACCGAGCAAGACTGCCCGAGGTGGAGATCGATGGACGAGAACGTCGTTTGGAGGGTGTGAGATCCTTCCACCTCCACCAATCTCAAGTAGTGCCCTTCGATTCTGAAGTTTATCGACGTCGCGGTCCCCACGTTCGATATCCGAAACCGGTACGTCTTCCCTAATCGACATAGTTATCAAAGAAAAAAAATAATTAACATTTGTTCGGAAATTATACTAGATTTTTTTTTTTATTCGCTCGCCATAATGGAGATAAATTCTACATCTTGAACTAAGAGAAGATGTTTATTATCTTTTTTTTTTATGTGGGAATGTAATAGTTGTACCTTGTTCAACGTTGAAGGTGTAGCCGTTCCAACCTCGGCCATTGATGTGAAGTCCGTCGGGGAACGGAAGTTTGTGACCGCTCTCCAAAATCCGTCTCATTAACTAGACAAGTAGAAAGAGCAAAAGAAAATTAAAAAATGAGCTCTAATAGTAGTATATTAATTATATTTGATAAAAAATAAAAATAAAAAAGGTGTGAAATGCTCAACATACGGCCTGATTTATTTTGGACCAATCGCCGGCGAGGACGGTGAAGTCACCGGCCGGAGGAGGGAAGGGGACGGGAATCTTGGGGCGGCTGTAGATACTGATGCCGCCGAAACCACCGGCGGCTTTGTGGTAGAGAAAAGACGGGAAGTAATAGTAGGATCCGATTTGGTCTTTGACTTGAAGGACGTAAGTGAAGTTTCTCCGAGGCATTATCGGACAGTTCGTCCCTTGCATTCCGTCCTGCCACGAGTTCCTCCTCTGCTGCAATCCTTGCCTGCCCCACCATAATTACCCCATTAACCATTTTGATTAATAATAATTCACTTTAATCATTAAGTCATTTCATAGTTTAGTATAAATTGCCCGCTGAGGTATAAGGGCTCTTAATAAGATGGTATGTCATTTTTTTTTTTTTTGTCTTTCTTTTTAGTCCCTCTAATCAAAATAAGCAGCATCATCATATATAGCTTGAATTGCTTAATAACTTGATTACCTTAAACTAGGGTATGGCTTTCAAAATTAATTTAAACGTTTGGACCACAAAATATTTTCAATGGTATAATTGGGTGACAAATTCAAGACATAAATAGAAGTTTTTTTTTTTCTTAAGCTTCAAAATAGAATCCTTAGAAAATGCTAAAGTGTAGAGTTCAGTTTTCTCCATAACTATGAATGTGAATACGATTAGAATAAAATTGGTCAAAATATATAAAAAGGGACTAGCGCAATTTACTCCGATAAAATTCAGTGTTATTGTGGAGGTGGGTCCACACGCGTATACCCAGCTAAATCCCATAAAAGCTCACGTTGAAATATAAATGAACAAAAAACAAGTTGTGAAAATAACAACTTATTCCTATAGTGTGGCCACAAATGCACATGCGCATTCTTTTGTTGAAAATCCTTATCTTGCATTTCTTGGGCAAGAAAAATATTGCATTGAATGGTAGATCTCGTAATTTTGTTTTTATAACACAACAATTTATTATAACTAAAAATATGAACATGCATTGTGTATTTTATTATTTGTTTTATGATGCAGGGATGGAGAGAGTCAGAGATCAGCATGTGGAACGTAAAACTCACCAAAAGAACAAACATATTAAAATTGTGCCATAAACGTAGACACGTTTCAAGGAACTAAAAATTATTGAATTTCCTTAATGTTGCCAATGAACCATGGCTAATCAATGAGCAACAACAACAAGAGTTTAATTAGTCCTAAAGAAAACTCTCTGATTACTCAATAAATGTGATCAAAACTTTCAAAGAGTTCAGTCCGACAAACTTAAGTACTCAAAAAGGGAAAGATGCTGTTTGGTCCCTAATCCGAACCTTTCCTCTTATATTATTTTTCATGGGTGGGAAAGATAATACAAGGTGTTTCAAAATAAAAGACCAAAATAACCCTACTCTGAGCCAAGGTTGGCAGGGACATGTTAGTCATTTTTCAGCCAAAAAGATTTAGAGAAATCCGGTAGCGGAAAATCAAACTTTCTTCAGCAGACTATAACTAACAGAAGCTAAATAAATGGGAAAAAAAAGGTAGAAAAATCATGAGAAATTACCATGAAATGAGAAATGGTTCGTTAAGGTAGTTAAAGACGTTGATTATCAAGTTGTCGTTTGTGATAGCGTCAATCTGAGGCCCCGGAAATTGGCCATTGATCAAAATCGCCTGTGACATTACATAAAAATAAAATCATTTACTTCAGTGAGATATTACAATGCCAAGCTATAGATAGATTAAAAACGGCATGAAAAATAAAACGAAGCTCTGTACCTGTCGTTTAGCACCGAGAAGATAAGTGTCGCCGTAAGTGACTTTCCAAGTGTAGAATCTGTAAGGGTTTTCACTATTCACGCCATTGTTGTTGACAAGCAAAAGCACAGCCGAAATGAGGAAAATGATAAGAGAGCTGTGATGTTTCATCTTTACTTTCTTTTCTGAAATGTGTTGAAGACAAGAAAGCACACTGATAATGTGGCTAGCTATATATTCTAGATCTATTGTATCACAAGATCTATATATTATTATTATGAAGGTGTGATTTCTCAAGAACACCCTTGTGCTGTGTGGGGTTCTGAGTTCTGACTTTCTCTATCCTCTCTCTGAATGTATGTTCATACTTTTTTTTTCCTTTCTTGAAGTCTGTAATAGCTGTATAGGGGTTTTGTCTGAGAGTAGAGAGAGGTCAGTATTTGTAAGGGAGAGATATAGATCGAGAGCAAAGTGAACTGGGGTTAATCAGTAATAAAGTTAATAAAAAAAAGGTAATATAATACTAATCTAGTTCTATAAAGTTTAAAATAAAGGTTCAGCCCAATCATGGACCGCTGTCAGTGACACGTAAGTGGATTCAGAATCTTGGTTTGAGTTTGAGTGAGTCCTAACCTAACTCCTAATCCTAACTCTTACTCAGTAATTACATTTTTTTAATTAAGAGTGAAATTATATTAAGGATCCTCATTTTTTTTTAATCTATATGATCCTCATATTAAAATTAAACCATTACTTTACATTGGAAACCAATTGAGAGAGAGTTGAATAAGTCAAGTCTCTTTGTCGTCTCGTGATCTCAAAGACATTGGGTTTACCGATTCACGTGCTATAACTTATGAGTTTTCATTGTTTAAAATTAAATACAAAGTTCAAAAGACTTCATGTGATTTTATATGAGACCAGTAGGCTGAAAAAAAAAATTAAATAATTTTTTTTTTAAACCTGAAATTTTTTGTTGGGGGAGTCAGGCCACTTAGGCCTCTCACCCGAGTCCGCCACTGTACGAGAAGACGGTCCAGCCATACGTGGGAAAAATTTATGCTTATAAACTCACTCCATAACCATATTATGTTGCGGTATAACATTTCAATTTCGATCTATATTTTAATTTTAAAAGTATATTAAAAAAAATACAATTATTTGTTATATTGGATAGAACAAAATAAATTTAAAAATACAGTTATCGAACAGCATATGAGTACAAAACAACAGCGTATAATTACAAAAGCTCGTTTGCACGTATGTATTGCTGTCATCGATTGACCTAAGTTACTACGATTACAAAAAAAAACTCAATCTCAGTTTATACTACCGAATCGAATAATTTTAAGATATATTAATCAAATTATGTTGACAAAATAAATAAATGATTGTATAGTAAGTACATGTGTAAGCATACTAACTCTCTAGATATGATTTATTTAGTTTCCTACAATTAGTCTTTCCTACCTTTTTTTATTTTTTGCCAAACATCTCTTTGTGATCATGAATTATCTTCTTAAGCTAAAATATTTGTTTTCAGTATACAAGTTCGTATAGTACCGTACAGCTGTACCGTGTTCATATCTTCGTAGAAACGGTGAAAAATGAAAATAATAATTCAGTGTCGGTCAATCTAATATAGATATTCAATCGAGTGTAGTGGTCCCAAATTTGGCCATTGACATTAAAGCATTAATCGTACACCTCTGAACTGTACGTTTTAAACTAAAGTTTATATATTGACGTACTTCCTTCATCATCTAGCGGGGATAGCTCAGTTGGGAGAGCGTCAGACTGAAGATCTGAAGGTCGCGTGTTCGATCCACGCTCACCGCAATCGTTTTAGTTTTATTATATTTTATGTGTGTTTGTTTTTATTAAATCGTTTCACTCCTCTTAACTTCCAAGCCATTGAGATATTAGATATCAGTATCACACAACTTGAACTATATAATGTCACCAGCCTGGAACAAAATTTAATTACACATGGGCTCGATCCACGCTCACCGCAATCGTTTTAGTTTTATTATATTTTATGTGTGTTTGTTTTTATTAAATCGTTTCACTCCTCTTGACTTCCAAGCCATTGAGATATGAGATATCACACAACTTGAACTATATAATGTCACCAGCCTGGAACAAAATTTAATTACACATGGGCTCTGTTCATCACCACGCTCGTCGGCTCGTGAACTTTCTTACTCGTTTTTCATTTCATCTACCGTTCAATGGTATGGGTTATATTATAGGGAAAATATCAACAGTATCCCTCGTGTTTAATCGAAATGCGAGATTTATCCCATTTATTTCTAGAAATATCAAACATATCCCTTAAGTTTAATATAAATGACATATACATCCCCTAAAAAAATATTATATTACAAATATCACTCTTTTTTCGTTTATTTTTTACAAAAAAATAATTTGAACTCCCCAAAATACCCTTAATGAAATAATTTTTTATTTTCTATTCTATATACAAAAAGTTTAAATTAAAAAATTTCCTTATAAAAAGTAAAGGATTTTTTTATAAAGAGAGATTTTGATTTTTTTTTATAAATAAAATAATAAATAAATATTTATTTTATTAAGGGTATTTTGGGGAGTTCAAATTTTTTTTTTGTAAAAAATAAACGAAAATGATGATATTTGTAATATAACATTTTTTAGGGGAGATATATGTCATTTATATCATACTAAATGGATATGTCTGATATTTCTATAAATAGAGGAGATAAATCTCGCATTTCGATAAAACACGAGAGATAGTCTTCATATTTTCCCTATATTATATTCTTGGGCTCATTTTCATTTTTCATTTCATCTACCATTCTTGTGTAATTGCTTGTGACACGAGAATTAGGAACAAATCCTGCTCCGATGAAATATTCAAAGATAGTCATTGTACAATACACAGGGTTCAGTTTTTTGTACAAACCGACTGATGGAAAAACTTCACTATAAAAAAAAAATACAATCTCTGCATCATCTTCTATCTTTCGCAGTGAGTTTGAAGAGCACGGATTACACAGATCTTCGCATATAGCTGAAGACAAAAACCATACAAAACCATAGAGCTTTAAATCACCAAGCGGGCGATCTATACAAAATTGCATGCTTAGCATGTCAAAGAGCTCCACAAAATAAACCGTTTTTGTTTTCCTTACGTACTCGAGTCATTTACATCATAAAGCAGATTCACTAGAGGCTGCAGATCGTCAAAAGCAGACCAAAATGATCGCTGGGTAGGACAGGAAGCTCCAACCTTTTAATTTCGCTCTTCACCTTCTTCTCCTTGATATACGACAAACCCGGGATCGCTTCCAACCCGACCATTTCGATTCGAGATATCTCGAAGTCGGCCAACTTGCAGACGAAGCGATCGAGACGCTTCTGCAACGTTCGGTTACCGGACAACATCTTGTTTGACTTTGTGTCGTAAGTCCACCCGTTTTCGCCCGGCCTCAGCTCCGCCCAGGCATCGGTCCAGTCATCGTCGGGAAAAGGAAACTGACCGTCGAGCTTGTCGTCCCAATTCATGTCACCGGCGAAAATCACGTTTCGTTTCTTGTGGAGGAAGTCGAGGGCTTCTTTGGCCTGAGCCACGCGTTCCTGGCTGAACATCTGGTCCCACGTGGGAGGGCCCGGGCAAGGGCTCTCGAGATGGCTAGTCGCGACTGTGATTGATTTTTTCTCGCTGACTTCGATCTCGGCTATACAGAGCTCTCTTCCCATCCCGGAATTCCGAAAGGGCCTACAGCTAAACGACTTTACTGGCACTTTGCTTAGCTGTAACAAGAATAACTGTTATGAATTGATGACACTAAAATTGTAGAATATGATCAATCTAGAGCACGCAGATATAGTATAGATACACGTGGAAAACCCATAAGTAGGTTACAACTGAAGAGTTTGAAATTCAAAGCGAAGAGAAGTGATGAAAATCCGAAAACCTTCAAATTGGGATTGGATCTATTGGCCCAATCCCTTTACCCATAACTATGTCCCGTTCTGTGAATATCAAATTTTGTCACATCATGGACCTTCTGGGTCCGACCAAGCCCATTTGTGTGACCAAAACTCCAACAATAACCATAATCAAATTTATGATACGTATGAAAGAAAAAACCAACCTTAATCAACAAAAAATAAAGATTCTTATGACAATAGCGAAATAGAAAAATCACGGCTAGAGGAAAAAAGTGTCTTTCTCCCAAATCATGTACGGCCATAAGAGCAAGAGATGGCCGGGTTTCGAAAAGACAATTGTTGTGAAAGGATATGCATTCTTTGATCTACGAAATGAATCACGATGAAGCAAAACTTTCTGACAGATGATAAATCAGTTACTTAAGAGACTCACTCGGGCCTAAGGCATCAATAAGCATAGTAATCCCATTAGGTATGATCTTGAAGCTCACCTTACTCAAACTTACAAATCACCAAAGATTCAACTTCTAGGAAGGCAATATATAACTGAGTGGGTTCATATACCTGCATACAGAAATAGGAGCTAGAAAATGCTATTTCTTTCGATAAGGAGCAATCGTATACTTTCCACCAGTTAGAGCTTTGGAAGATGGTATATATGTTAGGCGTGACCTCCTGGAAATAATGCAGAGCCACTGAGTGAGTACTCTGGTGATTTCAAAATTAATAATATCAAAATGTTTTACACATTTCAATGGACATTCAAACCTGAAAGCATATGATATCGGGTGAGTGCAGTTCGATAAGGTCACCAAGAGCCTTCATTCTCTTATGGAGTTCAAGGTCCTCTCTGAACCAAACATTGTAGCTCAACACCTTTATCGTGTTCGCATTCGAACCCTTGCTAGAATTAGCGTCTTCTATAATGGTTAAAGGAAATCCATAAAGACTAAAACTTTTGAAATTGAATAAAGCTTTAGAAGATATTCAAGTGTAAACACAAAAGCAATCGAGAAAAGATTAAAACTTACCCAACTCAGTCACCGCAGAGTCATCGGAGGCATTTTTGTTGAGGACCGGTCGAAACCCTAACGAAGAAGCCGATTCCGATGGCGGTTCGGGTTGCGAAACCCTAGCTCTCTTGCAAGCCCGCAAGGGAAAGAAGACGGAGCCGAACCCGGCCGCGTCGGACTCAGTCTCAATGTCGTTCAAGTCCTCGAAGGCCGAGAGAGACGATATCGGAGCTCTGGAGTCGCAGATTTCGCAGTTGGGATTGTTGTAAGGGTTGAGGAAAGTGCAGGACTTGCAGGACCATTTCGGGACCGAGGAAGACGAGGAAAGCAGCGACGGAGGAGATGGGAATGGCGATAGGCAGATGAGGCAGGTGGATTTCTGAGACGGAGGGTTGAGGAAAGTGCACTGTTCGCACGACCAAGACGACATTGTTCGTACGGACGCGACGGCGATTCTTATTCTAGGGATTAATGGTGGTAGTGGTACTACTGCGATTGTGTGTTGTTGTGTGAAAGTGGGTTTTGATGGGAAACATAACATTGAAGGAGGAGAAGGAAAAACAAGGAAAGTTTTCAATTTTGAAACACTTCGCATTACCCGCTTTTTTTTTTTTTTTTTTTTTTTTTAATGATCTGTTCCTTGATTTTATCTTTCAGTCTGTCGATAATTTCTATTTCTATCTAAAAATAAAAAACTTTAGCTCTCAAAAATCTAATTTCTTGTAATGTGAGATATCTTTTTTGTTTTTAGGAAAATGGATCGGGACCATCTACTAAAAAATAAGAATAACATCCACAAATACAGCATTAGACAATCTTGATATAATGAATAATAAAGACTTAGATCGAAAAAGATCTACCGTTAACGCCAAGTACAGATAATAGTCTAATTTGTACACAAGAAACACAATAAGAATAGAGCATAAATCAAACTCTTTCATAAAACCCTTAATGGATGGTGGAGAGATCCAACTAATCACGGTCCATTGACCAAGATGAAGACATATCTTTAGGTTTTATAGGTAAAAATCTAACAAAATTTCTCGAGTGGGAAAGTGGACGATGAGTATTCCGTCTCCAATTCAAAACATAAGACAGCAACCAAAAAATAGTAATTTTAACTTCAAAAGGGACGTTAAACAAACAATAATAAAACACAACAATATTCTTCAAAGAAAGCCTCCACGAGTCTTTTCTATTAACAAACGGAACCGGATTAGGACATGCTACCTCCATAGCCCAAATGGAATCACTTCACCTCATCTCTCCATCAAAACCAAGCATAATCGAACTCCAATCCCGTGCAAAAAGGGAGGAGAAAATACCGAGTTGTGCTACATCTACGACAAGAGAACCAACGAACCATGGAGCATCGCTATAGGAAACGATCTCAGGATCTCAAAGTTCGTTGCAAGCGGCGAACCCAAATCTAGAATCAAGGGCCCTACCGAAGATGACAAAAACGTCGATGGTCTCTTTTACGAGGAAGGCGGATACGGATAAAAGAAGAAGAGGGCCAACGACAGTCATGGTACAGAGGTTAGGATGAAAAGAAGGAAAGGGTTGAGCTATTTTTTAACTTCCCCCAGGTCGAAGAGAACACTCATGGCCAAGACCAGAAGATGCCTCAGACAACCCATGGGAAGGCAGCGACACTAGATGCTAGGGTTTACATAGAAAAGTATGGTTTTTTCCTTAAATTTTTGTAAGGGTCGGCAGACGTACGCGTGTCGTGTCCTTAGCAATACGGCCGCAGCGTGAGTGTGAGTCTCTGAGTAACTTTGTTTTGGAATGATAGTGCATCCTATTGAGTGCTCGACTCGTCGGGTCCACGATGCGTCGCATTGATTCCAAGGCTTGAACTTTCTCTTTTCTTCAAATCGTCTCTGCATGGCTTCAAATCGCTCTAAAAGTTTCACGTATGTATGCTTTAAATACTCCTAACTTGAAATCACACTAAAAACTATCAAATAATATCAAAATACTTAAGAACTAGTCTTGTTTCTCGCTTAAAAGCTGATGAGAAGTGTAAATGATGAATTGCAATTATCACTCTGCACATGAATACATTAATAAAAGTCAAAAAGACTTGTCTAATAAAAATTAAGTTAAAAAAAAAAATCAAAACTCTTTAAAAAAAAAAGAAGATGAAAATTGGATCATAAGCACAATTACAATAAATCCAACAATAATGGGTTACTGATCTTCTCAAAGAACATGTCCTATTACCGATTGCGTTCTAGAGGAATTTATCTCATGGAAATCCCTGAAAAGAAAATAAAAAATAAATAAACAAATAAATATCTCATATATAAATTTATGATCTTAAGAATAGAATTCAAAACGACACTGATTAAATATCCAATGTACAAAAGGCAAAGTCATGTCTAGACTATTGAAAAATACAAATAAGAGAAAGAAAAAAAAAATTAACTCTTCATTGAAGACGAAGTCGACCGATGTTGTTGTGCACAATGGAAATAGTCTTGTAGTGGTGGGGATGGCAACAACTCTGAACCAAGAACGACGAATAGTTAAGAAAGCTCCCTTTGACGACAAATTCTGCTAATCTATATTGACTCTGACGATAAACGTCTCAACTAGTATCGTTCAATAAGACACTCTTCTTCGTCAATACAACTCTTACCAATTAAATACAACATTCAATCGAACTCAAGAACCATCAAATATTCACCAATTTTCAATCACTAAGAACCACCAAGGTCGGCCTAATACATTCAGAGGCCTTAGGCGAAAATAAAATATTATGCCTTTTTAAAGAAAAATATTAAAAAATAATAATATGTTTTAAAAGTATAACATTCAACCTTATTCATTTCTTACAAATACTTGATACCTATTATATACAATCTTCTTAATATATAAATAAATAATGTCCATCGGTGTCTCAAACTATATTCGATACTTAAATACCTTGACGCTATCAATACACTAACTTTAAAAAAAAAAAAAAAAAAAAAAAAAAAAAAAAAAAGAAGGAGGGACAATATGGCTTTTTGGCCTCAATGTTTCCACCTCAAAATTTGGGTCTTTTTATTTATTGTGAAGAAGCCCAATACTGTTATTCTTTAACATCTATGTCACTTACAGAAACATCAAAATCTTTTGTGATTCTCAATTGTTAGGGATGTGTAGTACACACACTATCGCTAGACATTGACATAAGTCCAATATTGGGACCTTAAAAAGTTAAAATCAAATTAAAATTGGGCCTTTTTCCCTAAAAAACTATGAGGGCTTAGGCAATGACCTAAGTTGCCTAAGGCATAGGCTGGACTTGAGAACCAGCAAGACAAAAGAGATGGAAATAAAATTTACCAATTTTAACCTTGTTATAAACTCGTATTTACAACTTCTACCTCCTAAATAAGCTCCTAATTTTCTCTCTTTACAACGGACCACTTTTTCATCTCTCTCCCACACATTCTCACTTTTACATAACATTTAATCTTCTTCTTCTTCATTCCACCTTCATATGTCTTATACTCATCGCCGTTGTTCTCTTTCTTTATGTCCCAAAATATTTTGCCAGCCTTTTCCGACCATCAGCACAGTAGTTCACGTCAGCTTTTTCCGATCAAGAGAACAATAGCTCTCGTCATCTTTTTCCGATGAAGATAATAGTAGTGGTCGCTCGCTTCTTCCAATGACCGGGCTGGATCCAAATCAGGAAATTACCGACGGTTTTTGTTGTAAATTTTCGTCCCTGATTTGCATCTACCACCCCAAGCTATAAAAGTAAGTCTCGGATTCTTCATCTACAACGTATAGAATCTGGAAAACAAAAAGTTTTGAAACTCAGATTTACATCATTGCACTTTTTAAACCCAAATTGAACCCAATTGACGTTAGTTACATATATGTCACTAAACCAAGGTTTGCTTGAAGTTTTCGTTACTTTTCTATAATTAATTCCCCTAGTTTTCGTTTTTAGTTACGTTAATGTACTTAATTCTCCACACTGCCAGGTAATAATTAGTGACAGATGTGTAACGAATTGTGCTTGTTATTATTGTGCAGTGGTGATGAAAGGAGATATATTTACGTACGTCAAGTATAGCGGTCAATGGCTCAGAGATGATTATTATCATCCCGGTGAGGCATATGCAGCCCTAATACCGCCAATGACCAAGTATGAGGATTTCCTAAAATCATTGTTCACGTGTTTGGGTGAAAAGTTCTATAAAAAAAACTCAAAAGCTCCACGTTAAATACGAAACAGAATGGGCAGTAAAATCATTAGTAATTGACTCCGACATTAGTTTGGCATGTTATTTGCATATTTGGAAAGAGAAATCAGATACATGAAAAATGTCTCTTGTTTTGAAAATTGAGTCATTGAAGACCAATTCTGCCGGTGTTGGTTCCACTCCGAATACCAGAGAGAGTGGTATGAAAATCAAGGAGTACGTAGCTTGCCGCTTGTGATGAGTCGTGATTCTGATATCCTCGACGACGACAACATGTCTGAGACGAGTGAGAGTGAGTCCCATTTGCCTATCGGTGAACCAAGACAGGCCCCTCCGCCGATCAAAGAGCTGAGACAGGCCTCTCGCCGGTCGACCAACCGAGCCAGCCCCTCCCAGTCGCCGGCGAACCGACACTGCCCCTTTCTGTCGCCGGCGAATTGAGCCAGCCTTATCGACTCGCCGGTGAACTGAGCTAACCTTCTCCATCCGCCAGCGAACCAAGCAGTCATCCTCCTTCTCAAGGATCGACACGAGATTTAATAGTTCCATCATTAGATTCCACGCTGTTAGACGTGATGGACATACATTCTCCCATAAAGATATTTAAAGGAGAATTGTATGCTAACAAAGTTTCTTTGCAAAAATATTTGAGCATGTTTACAATCAACAATCATTTTACATTCAATGTTAGAACATCTAATATATGATAAGTCTTGTATGTGGACCGTTCAGACAGTTAGATTGAGGAAAATCCTATTATTTCATATAATGAGGTAATATTGTCAATTCATTATATTATTTACTTTGATAATATAATAAATTAGTTACAATTTAGTCTCTATGTATATGATTTAGTTACGTTCAAGTAACTAAACCATCAGTATTAGTTACATTATTAGTTACATTCATGTAATTAATATCTGGGTATTAGTTACAGATATTAGTTACATGAGTGTAACTAATATCCTAGAAGTAGCTATTAATTAATAGCTACAGGAATGTAACTACAATTTGGAAATTAGTTATTAAGTATGTAACTAGTTCCTGTAAATAGTGACAAATTTGTAACTAATTAAATAGTATTAGTCACATTTGTATAACTAATTTGTCCTTGTGATTGATGTTTGTAGGTTCAATTATGATCATACTTGTGTTGCACAATACAAGCAAAGAAATCATCGTTAGGCAACAATGTCTTTTGTGGGGGAGGCCGTGAAACACAAGCTTTAAGATCCAACGTTATCGGCGTGTAGGTCGAAAGACATCATGGCTTACATGCAGCAGGATTTTGGAGTGCAAATGAATTATAAAAAAAAGCTTGGAGGTCTAGAGAGAAAGCTCTAGAATTGTTATATGAGATTGAGGATGATTCGTTTGCAAATCTGCCTACATTGAGGTACATGATGGAGACGGTCAATCCAGGTTCTTCATTCGACCTTGTGACTATTGTATGTTCTTGTAGTTTTAGATACTTCTTTATGTCTCTTAGCGCATGGAAAATGGGATGGAAGTATCTTTTTCTTGTAATTATCATCGACAGAACTTTTTTGATGAATAACTATAAAGGCACGCGTTCTTCAACTTGTGGGGATGGACGCAAACAAACAGATTTATCCACTTGCCTTTGGTGTTGGTGATTAACAGTCGAGTGAGTCGTGGGTTTACTTCTTAACACAGTTAAAAAAAAAACAATTGGAGAGATGTAACATTAGGTCATTGTGTTGGATATGAACAAATGAATAATTCAGGCTGTTCGAAAGGTATTTAGAGAATCTGAACATGGGTATTGCATGTTCCATCTATTGAAAAATGTGCGGAATAAATTCAAAGGTTTGACGAAAGCGTACACACATGTCAAGTGGGAAAAGTTTATGGGTATGCTTCATCAAGAGGTTCCGAGAATTTGAAATGTAGGGCATGAAAAGTAGGCTCGCACGTATTTCAGCAAAAAATGGTACCCATCATGACTTTCAACAATGTCGAATCTTTGAACTATGTAATTGTCAAAGCTCTGGAGTTTTCGATCTCAAAGATCTTTGATTTCTTGAGAGAGGATGACAAAATAGTTTTACGAACGACGAGAAAAAGCCTTGCGAACAAACACGACTCTTTGTGTGGATTCGAATGCAAAGCTTATCGGGTACATCGGACAAGTTTATCGAATACATGCAAGCTTTTTCTGCACTCAAGTCTAAATATGTGAATTAGTTACAAACATGTAACTAAATTAATCGCATTAGTTACATATTTGTAACTAATATCTGTGTTTTAGTTACAGGTTTGTAACTAACCACTATATATTAGTTACATACATGTAACTAAGTTAAGTGTATTATTTATGAAATTAACTAACACTGTTAAGATGGTTGTTCAAGTTTTAGGTTAAACAACTTGTAGAACAACAGATTGTTATAAGGAGATTAGATACAATACTATGAAGACAAACAATCAAACAGAAAGCACTAAAGGACACTGACAAATTGGTAACCCTGTTCGGTATAACAACCTACTCAGGGGGACTGCGATGTCCGAGTAAAAGCAATCCACTTGTCACGACCCGCGAGCGCCCGTTGGCTCACGAGCCGCGACGTCGGTCAACGTCACATATCATATAATCATCATATAAATATATAATATTAAGCAAATACATAATAATCATAATACTTACATTAAACATAACACGATAATACATAAGTATCAAAAGTGGTTATATGAAAAACCCGAGGAAATTTTTCGTTTTTCTCAATTCGAACTTTGAGTCTCATAACGACTCTTTATATATACATATAAACTCATGGGTTCGCGTATATTTACAGGAGATAGTTTTAGGAGCATAGATTACGGAATGAGTTCAACAAGATACTATCATATAAAAGATTGATCACGGGTGAGTTCCCATTAGCCCATAGGTCAAGAGATACACGTCCGGTCTCCGTCTTCAGCTTCCTTATTTACACCGCCGCCTTGCCCTTCTCTACATTATCAATGGTCATAAAACTATGAGTCAATTGACTCAGTACGTGGGAGTCTAACTTAGAAAGAAAAACGACTAATGCCATGTGATATCATGTGACGTGCAAACAGGCACATAAGAATGCAGGATGCAAATCTAACTAGTTCTAGAGCATGATAATGTGTGCACACATCCCCCGCTATAACCTTCAAACTGACAAGAGACCAGCCTTAGACTTCGAGTAGCAGTCGTACAGCGGTCTAAGAGTTTTATCATTGGTCTGGGATCCACAAGTGGTACCGTCTTCATCATGACGTCGCGCGGCCGAACTTTTCCAGCAATGAGCTCTCGATTTACGATTACCATCCCACTGCGACACGGGGCACTTAGTGGGCCTCCGCTTGAGTCTCCAGTCGGCAATGGTCACACGTTTCGAGAAGCAATCTCATTGGGAGTACGGGGCACTCAGTAGGCCTCCGCTTGAGTACTCAGCGTCATCCGGACCGACATGGTCCTCGATACAAGTCAATGACTTGTAGGTACCACTGACAACAAGTCATTATGGTTTGGGTACTCTGCAGCACTCAGAGTACACACCTATGCTACTTATAGGAGAGCGACTCAGGATAAATCCTGAAAGAAATATCATTTTCCTTTTATGCTCGTTAGTGTTTTAAGTTGAAGACTCGAGACGTGACTCCCGGTACTTCTACCCTCGATTCGAATCCGAGAGTTGATCACTGTTCTCTTGTTTCCCCCGTTCTAACGGGTCAAGTGCATAACTTAAGGGATAATTATATCACGTAGCAGAGGTTGGGTCTCACAATTCAGTGTTTGAACTTATTGAGCGAAATCGATCTAAGTTTTCAAGAAAAAAGGCTGAAACCTTAATCTTTGAGATTATTCGTTTTTAAGGCTTTCGCCTACCCTTGTCGTAAAATACACGTAAACAGGGTTATTCCCTTGATAAGTAGTTGACTTAGGTCTCCGTACTCACCCGGAATAGTTCGTCTGAAAACTTGTTAACTTCATAAGTTTCTTCGCTTTGCACACGCTTTTCGAGACTCTTAGCACGTCCTGGAGCGTCGAGAGAACTAGAATCCAAAGTTGAAACTTAATTAGTTATTCGATTCGGAAATGTTGAAGAGATTAAGGTTCGTTGTCGGGATTCGATAATTTAATTTTCTTATTTCCTGATCTTTTGGAAATTAAACTTATTTAAGACCCGTACGTGTTCGTACCGAAGAAATAGTATGAAATAAATTCGAGTCTCAAATAAATAATTAATCCAAAATCATACAAACCGAGAATTCCAAAATAATAAACTGAAATTAAATTCTCGAACATCTTTTAATTAAATATTTCACAATTATTTAACATAATATCCAAATCATTAGATCTACGATCAAACTCAAAGTCTAAACGCTACAAAGCGATTAACACGACTCATGAGTGAGATCAAGATCCACTCTTTTCTGAATTCTTTACTTTCCGGCTTCGATGTTTTCGATAACGTCGGCTCTTGCTCGCCCGACTCGATCTGTGAACAAGCTGTGAAATTAAGAAAACAAGCATCGAGTCAAAACATAATACTGATTCCCGACTCGAATCCTAAAATCCAAATTCTCGATCTTTCATTGAGACCCAAGAGATTTCCAAAACTCCGACAAACCGAACCAATTCTCTAACAACTGACAATTTCCAACCATAACCGGAACGAAACAACCAAACGAGCCAAATCATTTCCAAACCGAAAACGAATTAACCGAGTATCAAATTTTGCTTCTCAAATCATTTCAACCAAATAACGAACGTTAATTCCCTCAAATCACACTAACCATAACAAACCAATTCAAACCTCAGTTCTCAAATCCCGATAACCAGACTCAAATTTCATCTCATACACCAAATGAAACATATCATAACGAGATTTCTCATATTCGATTTATATTTTCTTGTACAATTCGGCCGAGTTTCAAAACTTCAGTCAAAACTCACAAAAACATGTCAATAATTCAACCGAACTCACAACAAAACTCTCAGCCGAACCATCACGAGCCAACATGCCACAACAGCTTCCGAATCATCATCGAACTATGACAAACCAACTTTAAACTCTGAACGAAACACAAATTCTCAGATTCACGCACGAAACTCACGACACGAGACTAACCATCATGCTCGGCTATTCTCAAAGAGAGAAAAAAAATATCAACAAATGAATCATCGCCAAATCTGGAACGAGCCCAAACGATTCTGGAACCCATAACAACAACAACAACAACAACAACATCTACCCAATTTAAACCAAGAACAAGTCATTTCCAAAACACACGGCCAAACCTCACACGGCCAAATCTGAAACGAGCCCAAACGATTCTGGAACCCATAACAACAACAACAACATCTACCCAATTTAAACCAAGAACAAGTCATTTCCAAAACACACGGCCAAACCTCACACGGCCAAATCAAATTCAAATACCAAAACGTCCAAAAATAAAAAAATAATTCCAAACAATCAATCTCAAACACAATCTGAGCACAAAACAATCCGGAAAACATATCTAAATCATCAACCACGTTCATAAATAAAAAAAACCCCCAAATTTTAAAATCCATAAACCCTAATTTTCAACTGGGTCCTGAAAATTGTTACAATTATATCCTTCATCACATAATTATTTAATTAAATCCGTAACCGAACGGATTTTAATTATATAATTAAACCGAGAATTTTCTCATTCAATCTCGATTAATTTAAATATATTTAATGTTTTACGGAAATAATTCTCGTCTTTGAGAATTTATTTCTTAAATTAATTTCCGGAATAGTTCTTAGAAAAATAATTTATTATTCGAGACGAACTCGATAATCCTTTATTTATTCCGAGATTTCCCATTACCTTAAAATATTTTAAATTAATTCGATAAACTCATAGGACCATAATTCGCTCAATAATTTAATTGTAACAATGGTAGCTCGTTTATTAAATTTGAATTTACAAGTCGAGTGATTCAAAAGTTTATCCCTTACACCACTATCTCAACCAACTACGATTATACGAATATTAAGTTAGACAAAACTCCTCTTTCTAACACATCTCTTCAATGGTTATCTCCAGTGGGTATGGATTCAAGCCCGCCTTGAACCAAAGACTCATCTCCCTGTATTACTCCGATCTTTCACCGAAGATCAATAGCACACCTATACGACACATGATCTCAAGCTTAGTATGACGATACAAAAGCTCTGAGTTAATAAATGCATGTTGTCGATGAAGTTCTCTGGAATGAGAAGACAAGCAAAGAAAATACGGCTTCGTGAATAGCCAAACAGTGGAAGAACCTTGTTAACCAAATATACAAACCCTTGGTGGATTTATATATGGTTAGGTTCTGAAATCCTACGTGGAAACAAAATCAATCGAATCCCTAAAGATTCGAGACTACATCTCCAAGAAAATCGGGTAGCTAACCAACGTGGTAGTTACATGATTTCTGCGTAAGGAAAAAGACGCAACTACCCTGACTGCAAGTTGCATGAACAACTTATTGACGCTCCAGCTTGAACAACTCTGTTATAATTTGTTTTTCCAAATAAACTATGCCATACAAAATAATAACAATCTCCCTCTTGGCATTTTACGACAGAACAAACATGATCACTACGCAGAGTGTTTCTTGCAAAAGAAAATATGTTCATGTTCAAGGAAAGTACGGAAGTAAAAGCATAGTCAGCAATGTTATAGCCAAGCTATTACAACCCAAAAAAAAATTGAATTCTGATTAACAAAAAATACTCCCCCTTTTTGCCATAAAAAGACAGGCCAAGGAAATATACACAGTTTAAGTTGACAACAAAAAACTTAAAATTCTTAAAAAAGAAACAAACCAAAAAAAAAATTTAAAAACTCTTTGGATGTGTAGGGGTAGAGCACTTCTTCTTGTTCTTCTTCTTTCTCGTCTCCGTCTTGGCTTTGAAAGGAGCTTGAATCCAGGTCGCTGTAGACTTCGTAATCTTCACGAAGCTCATCTACTCATTCATCGTCAACCTCTGGAAGAGGTGCGGAGGTGGAAATGAGACGTCAAGATCATTGATGAGACTTCTTGAAAGATGTCTAGGGTCGGCTTGAAAGAGCTTGGGATCCCTGGATAGATCACTCTCATCAACTGTCATCTCAAGATAATGCAAGATCACTAACACGTAGATTAGTGAAGGAAATCCAATAGGGAGACTTTCTTTTCCTGGAAGACTATGAGCTGCAATCTGGTCAAAGATAAGTTGACCAATATCAACCTTTATGTTGTGACCAACAACATAGAGCAACTGACACATCATCTTGTTAAGTCTCCATGGATCAACACTAAGTAGTCAGTTCTTGATATCAATACCAAAAAGAAGAACATATTTCACACTGAGCGAGGTAGAGAACATACAATTGTCAATCTCGAAGTCTTCCTAAGAGCCACCTTCAGTCCCCAGACATAGCACATACAATCTTGTCAAATCTTCCTCCCACTTGAAATTCTGAACTTTGTCAGAGCCGTAGAAACAGTTAATCTTCTCAGGGGAAAGATACATCTCATTTCCTCTTATGTGAATGAGCCCATAAGACTTACTCTCCTCATTTCCAAAGTCTTCATAGATAATCACAAACACTTCTCGAACAATCTATTCACTGTACTTCTTGGACTTGTTGAGAGTGAGCTTGATGTCGCCTTGGATGAGATATTTGTTATGGCAGGAACACCAAAAGCTTCGACAGACAAGATCTCCTCATGAATAATGGCTTTTCTCATAGCTCCTCTGGGAGAAAGATCTTGATTGACGAACTTCCTCTTAAAGGAGGATCCTTTTGAGTAACACGTGATACTTGTAAGAACTGAGTGCTTATATGAATTTTATTTTTGCAGTCGCATGAGTCAACCCAAAAAACTGGAACATTTTTGAAATGTCTGTCAAACTCTTCTTAATGGAATAATGCATGTGTGTGTGTGTGTGTATATATATATATATATATATATATATATATATATATATATATATATATAAATATGTGTGTATGAGAAATACTTCTTTTTAAAAATCGATACCGTATAATTTTTTTTTAGTGTAAATAGTGCATTTCTTTAAGAGTAAATATCTCTATTATGTAGACTGTTCTTTTGGTCCACTTACATATAGATATCATGTAATTAACATTAAAAAAAGATTGACTAACGACACAAGAAAAATATCAGATTGCTTAAAAACTATACACATAAAAAAGAAACACAAAATTATCAAATTTCTTTTGCTAATTAAAAAAAGACAATATAACCCGTAGCAACGCACATGTTTTACTATTTTCTTCAAATATTGGTGTACAACAGTACAATTGCATGTCATGCCCACGAGGACCAGTACATAACTGACATATTGAAGTAAGGAAAAATTAGTACCCAAAATATCAAAATCATTTTGTTCAGCAGAAAGCATTTTAGTAACAATTTTCTTAGGGAGGTTATAGTAAATTAGCTTTTGCTCCGTATTTTCTTCAATACAATTGTACATATTGACACATTAAATTAAGACAAAAACTAGTACCCAAAAGATCCAAATCATTTTGTTCATCAAAAAGCATTCTATTAACAATTTTTTTAGGGACATTATAGTAAATCAACTTTTGCTCCGTTTTAGTAAAGTATAGAATGGCCAACACATATATAAAAATTGTGTGTGGGCCTGCCTTTACTCAATGGTTGTTTCTCTAGTAGAACTCTGAACAAAATCAAAAGAGATGATTTGTTGTGTGTGGTCACTAGTGAAGATCGAGTGAGCCAGGTTCTCTCCACTTCAACACGGTTATCTCGTCAAAGATAACTTCAACTCCACATTATTCCTTCTTCCAAAGCCCTCTTTGAAAAATTCTTGACAAGCCAAGCATCGCCCTTTTTGGCGCAAAGTATGGCAGTGTGGTGAATAAAGTACTTGTCCTTTTTCTTCACCATTCGCTTCTCCTTCTTCTGCGCTTCTTCTAAATACTATACAAAAAATATATTTAGAAAATGTTAGTAACCTTATGGCTCAAACCTAAATGATTAGTCCAGCTTTTGACTCAACTAACTTTGGAAATCACACAATCTAGTTCAAAGAATTACGAGCACAACAAAGAAGACTCAAAACAATCAAGCTTTAATTTCAAATCCACATAGGAACTGATCGTGAAATCTAAAGTTATGCGAATGATTTTTTTTATCTTTTATTTTGAATTGTAAAAAATTTATTTTCCATATAAATTAAACTATAAAACAAAAAAACAACAAAATGCGCGGCTTGGTTTGTAAGGCTGATTCGGCTCTCATCTGATTGTATGTCTCGTGATGTTATACCATCTGAGTTTGAAATGTTGATTTGTGTCGATGGTAGTTGATTAATAAAATTAGTCTTTTGCTTCAAAAAAAAAAGTTGGAAAAAGTAAAAAAAAACAGCAAATAATAATTAAAAAAAACTTATATTAACATCAAGAAAAATGATTATTTAGGGTCGAAAAAAGAGAGTAATTTGAGATAATAAAAAGTTACAAGACGTACGTTAGGTAAATTTCAGAAAAGTGATGTGCCTATATAATTTGAGCCCAATAAATTAGTGGCCCAGACAAACCCAATCCTGGAGAAGGATTATCAGCCCGTATTATTATATATATATAAAGCAAAACCCGGATTTCACTGTTCATGCTACAGTGATCGAGATTTTCTCTTAAAATTTTCCAAAAATACCTATTTAAGTTTTTAAATTACATAAGTAATCGTGCCGTACTTTCATATATATATATATATATATATATATACACACAGAAGAGAGAGCCTCTCTCAAATATTACTTTTCAGTGAATAGTATCGGAAATACCCATTTAATATTTTGAAATTACTAATAATCCTTTAAAATCAAGTTTTAAAAAAAAAAATTCTTCGAAATTATGAAACTGACGGCAAAATTTCCAGATACGTATACACTCTTCTTGGTTACAATTCTAGATTTTTGTGCATATACTGATTCGGTAGCCTCACTTTACTTTTTTGTCTATATATACGTGTATATATATTGGCTTGACATCAACCTATGAAAGAAATCGAGAAAAAAATCCAATCTAGAGCATCAGATCATACATTAATAAAATTATCAATGTTGCCCTCCCCTTGATTCTTCCGGAACTCTCTTAAAATTGTGGTGAATTTTCAAACCAAGATATTTCTAGAAATAAAATTTATATTAACAATGCCACTCATATAATTAATAGTAATAAAAGACCTCATACACAAATAACATTACCAATGTTATCCCTTGATCTTCCCGAACATTCGTGAGTTTTTCATGTCTGTATAAACAAAGTTATATAAATACAAGCATGCACACAGACCACCAATACCAATATAGACCACCAAATATCCATTATGCATAATAATATGCCCAGCAATGTTTAACTAAATTAGCATCCTATTCCATCATCAACATCAGGTTATCACTCGACAACCCTA
This sequence comes from Urtica dioica subsp. dioica, assembly GCF_054948205.1. Lineage (NCBI taxonomy): Eukaryota > Viridiplantae > Streptophyta > Magnoliopsida > Rosales > Urticaceae > Urtica > Urtica dioica. The sequence goes on along the minus strand of NC_142764.1, from coordinate 15,608,559 downwards.
ACTCATCATGTTTGATTTTTTTTTGTTCCAATAAATTTATCAAGAAACGTCAAGATACAAAGTAAATTCCTAAGCCGTGACCAGTGATAATACAATATGTATTGGCCAGCCTACAATCTACATAGACACGAAAAATGTAATAGATTCATTACAATTTCATGCAAATCTGTCGAGAAATAACGCAGAACACATTTCAAATAACTAAAAATCACCAAATACAAAATAAGGAGACTAATTAGTTTGCAATGAATTAGTTTGAAATCATCAAATAGCCCCCTAGACACTAACAAAAGTACAACCAAATTAGTTTGCAATTATTAAAAAAAAATAGTTTGGAATTATATGTTGAAAGCAACTGAACACGGAAATCAGTATCTGAATTACTACAAAGTTTCATCTATCTTCAATTACATGATAAGGATCGCCAACCCCAGCACAAATGAGAAAATTTGAAGATTCTTTTTTTTTTTTAATGAAAAATTATCTTTTCCGAGATATTCTTTGTGAAATACGTTTTTCCCTTGCCGTCTTTGGGGCATCGAAGCCTGTTGTGGACCCCATGAGTCGTGAATCTCGACCATTCCTAATATCTCAAAGCAAACAATAATGATTTAACGAAACAATAATGTGTAGAAGAAGAAAACAAAAATTGTTGAGATATAAATCGTATTAAAAACATATTTAATGAATTTTTTTTAAACAGTTTCATAAACAAATGTAATAACCCATTGAATATATAAATTTTATTCAATGATAATCTCTGGAAAATATAATGACATTCCAGATGTCATCATTAAATGTTTATGTTTGAAATATATAAATTTAATTTTCAATAATAATATATATATTTATGTAATTTAATTTTATGTATTTGTTGGACAACAAATAATTCTTTATTTTTTTTATTATGTCTATGACATAATCTAACATATAAGTTAATTTTGATTTTGATTTTTGTCAATTTTTCTTTTTATATGATTTATGAGATAACCATATCATCATTTTAGTAACAAAAAATATAAATTATATATATATATATATATATATATATATATATATATATATATATATATATATATAGTATTAGAATTTTGAAATAGCCAACGTTTCGTTAATTTTTTGTAAATAGTCACATAAATCTATTTATGCTATAAAAATAACAAAAAATATAAAGTAAATTTATATTTACGAAATATTTCCAATAATTTTTGACTATTTACAAAAAATTTGTGCCTTATGTTGCTAACTTTTTTATATTAATATTGAAACCTTGTATAGTCATATAACGAAGCCCTATAGAACAAGAAGAACAAGCGCAGTGGAAAGTGGGAAGATTCGAGAGGACGAGAAGCGGTGACAAGGTATTCGACTTCAATTGTTCTGATAATCAGCTGGATTATTTACGTTAGGTCTGTTATTATTACATATTGTTTTAGTATATTGATAACTGCGTAAACCTTTGTTCGCGTTCGATGTTCATAATATCCATCGTATTGATTTTTTTTACTCTAGTTTCCAATGGAGAGGAATCAAGAGACAGAGGAAAAGTCTTTTAAAAAAGCAAGGTACGGGTTACAGTCTTTTCTTGTTGATTTTGGTAATGAATGGCTTAGTAATTCGATTGTGCGTGCGTGATTTAGGATTCAAGGATGTTCAATGAAGGATCTTGGCGTCTCAGGAGCTGTTGGTGCGTTTTCCTGTCTCTAATTAATTAATTAATAATCCATTGAACCATTTTTTTTTTTTTTTTTTTGCTTCTGTGGTTGATTTCACTTTATTTATTTATTATTATTTGTTTGTTATGATCAATCGCGCTTAGCGGATGGGAAGGGGGAACTGTTGGCCTCTGAAAACTCTGCGACTGTGGGTAAGTAATTTGACTTGATATTTCAATCCTTATAGTTATTGAGTCTCATTGTGCTTTTCATTTTTTGACTTGATATTTCAATCCTTATTGATTCTCATTATGGTTTTTATTTGCTTCAGAGAGTGACTCAGAGAGTGAGGCGATGAGTGACACAGATAGTGACGACATGAAAGCTTCAGCACCCATTCCCACTCCCATAGAGCTTCCTATTTCTCCGAAACACACAGAGATTGAACTCGTCTACGAAAAACTGAACGAAGAGTATCACAAATACAGAGAGACTAATCCTATTTCTCTCCGTCAGTGGCTGGAACTTCCTGTCTCCGGAGAAGATATTCGAACCAACTTCACAAAATACAGAGAAGAGATGCGCAAACACAGATACACTAGTCCTGCTGCAGAAAATTACAGAGAAGAGAGCCGCAAATATGAGGTGATTTTCTATTCCTAATTTCCATATGAGCATCTAATTTCCATATGTGATTGATTGTTGAGCATCTAATTTCCAAATAACGAGCATTTGTCTCTTACTTTGGGTTTTTCTTGTTATTAGGGTTTTTATTTTAGCCATAAGCGTACTATTGATCGTCTAAAGGGCGGCTATATACGTGTTTCGCCCGACTATTTACTAGATTGTGTACCGGCCGCAGAGCTTGCAGTGTCCCACTACAACAAACTAAATGTATGTTTTTATGTCATTATTTGTTAAATTATATATGTTACCGAGTATATTATAATTATTTCTTTACATAATTGTCAGAACACTGAGCTGAAGGCAACAAAGCTGTTGAGAGCAAATAATGCGTATTTCCGTTACTATCTGACATTCGAGGTGTCGGATGGACTAGTGTATGAAGCTAAGGTGGACTATGATCCCCGCCGCTATTCTCGCCGCAAAAGGCCCCTAAAATGTCAAGTTCTGCTTATGAGGTTGGCACATCACTTTCCAGAAATGAAAGAAGCCTACACTTATCATGAGTTTTAAGTGACACATCTTAATTTATTATGACTATGCTAAATAATCTTCCGAGACCTTTTTGAATTTTAATTTGCTCTGTGTTTGGCTGTGTACTATTTTGGTTTGCTGTTATTATCAAGCCTTAAGAGCAACCCCAAGAGAAATTTCATTAATTGGACTTAATAATTGAATTAATATCAAAATTAAACTTTAATATTGAAAAATATCTCAAAATGGACTTTTGTACCATAATCGGACAAAAATACCCATGTTAATCGGACAAAAATACCCATGTTCTCTATTTGAACTCATTCCCCCCCCCCCCCTTTTTAATATTGAAAAATATTCCAAAATGGACTTTTGTACCATAATCGGACAGAAATCCCGAGCTTCAAAACCATGTAAAAAGGTAAGTTTTCATGAAATTTTTTGTTAAACTTCGTTAAAAATAGTTAGAATAGGGTTTAGGATTTAGTTATTATCTGATTTGAGTTGATTTGAGCTGATTTGGGTCGGATATAGAATGTTAGAGTTTGAAATTAGGGCCAGTGTACGATAAGGTTGATGCATCGTACGATGCTGTACGATGTTGTACGATGAAATTCATAGAGCTGTACGATGCGATACGATGTGGTACGATGGGTTTAAGATTTTGTTTAAAAATTGTGATACCATACGATGTCGTACGATGTGGTACGATGGTGTATGATTGGTTTAAGATTTTGTTTAAAAATTGTCGTACGATACCATACGATACCGTACGATAGTTTTAAAAAAAAAATTAATTTTTTTTGTTATACGATGCTATACGAGTCTGTACGATGCCATACGATGAATTATGATTCTGACTTAATTTTGTCATTTTTTTAGGACAATTTGAACTACATATACAACGTCTCATTCCCGGGTCGTATCACGTACGGTGGGACGGGGATCTTGAAGCTCGTACGGAGGAGATTCGATGAGCTCGGGATAAAAGATCGAATCCTCGAGACTCCGTTCGAGCAATTTTTTTTTGAGAGCGAGCTTGGCTTCTCATCGATGCTCGTACATACTTTCCTTCAGAAGAATATCGAGGCGACGGTACGGGGGGAGATACATTTTGGTATCGGAGGCAAACGAGTAAGATTTGGACGCCTCGAGTACGCACTCGTCTCGAGGATGAGCTATGAAGACGGTCCGACGAAAGCCGAACAAGACGAGCGAAACAGCGACCGATTTATCACATACTACTTGAACGGCATCGTCGGAAGCAAGTTGAGCGCGTTGATCAACGCGTTCACCATTTGTCAGAGCCATGACGACGCGTTCAAGCTCGGGCTGCTCGTATTTGTCTATGGGTATCTTCTGAGACAGTCGACCAACAAAGTCATCGAGGAAATGTGGCAGAAATTTCTATACATCGTAGAAGACTTCCTCTTCTTCTTTAAGATGCATTGGGGAAATTTGAGTCGGGCGGAGACGTATTCCAGCATCTCGGTGAACCTAAGGCATTATCACGAGACGCTGCAGAAGAAGTTGAAGGACAAGCCGGACGTGGCTCAGAAAGAGGCCAAGTACACACTGACGGGTAATCTTCATATCCTTCATTACTGGGCGTACGAGGCTATCCCAGAGATCGGGATGAGGTTCGGGTCGAACCAGGGGAATCGTGTGCCCAGGATGCACTCGTGGTCTAGTAATGTGGTCATCATGGGAAAAGACATCGAGGCCGTCCTGAATAAAAAAGGTAACTTTTTATTATTTAACTTTTATTAAATGTATGTTACATTATTTTGGAATATTAATAATTGTTTTTGGTTTTGTAGGTGGGTGCTCTTCAAATGCTGAGACCAAGGTCAACAGAGAAAGAATTTTTCACTCTCCTCGAGACACAGACGAGCAAATGTCTGTATCCCATAGACGCCGTGGGAGAAGACGCGACAGAGCCGCGAGATATCGATGAAGAAATAGATCGAGTCGCGACTATTGTAGACGATGTCATCGTCGGAGACTCCGACGACAAACACGTGTCAGACACTCCACGTGTTGGTCTTGGTAGTCCGACCACTCCCGAAATGGGATCGAGGCCCACACCGACCACTCCCGCAGTGGGATCGAGGCCCACACCGACCCCTCGCGCCGACATTCCCGAGCCCTTTGTCCTAACACGGGAAATGTGAGAAGAAATACGAGCCTCCCAAGAACAACTGTCGCAATCACAAGGGATGGTCTTACACGCTCTTAGCACGAACGAGCGTAGAATCGAGCGAATCAGGCGAGACCAGGTTAGATTTAAATCAAGTTATGTTTAAGTTTTAATTTCATTTTAGAGTCAAGTTTAAATATAATTTAACGTTTAAATTTCATTTTAGAGTTATGTTTAAATATAATTTAACGTTTTAGAGTTAAGTTTTAATATAATTTAACGTTTTAAAATTAAGTTTAAATTTCATTTTAGTTTATATTTAATTTAACGTTTTAGAGTTAAGTTTAAATTTAATTTAACATTTTAGAGTTAAGTTTAAATTTCATTTTAAATATAATTTAACATTTAAGAGTTAAGTTTAAATATAATTTACCATTTTAGAGTTAAATTTAGTGACATATTTTTTTACTTTGACTTGCAGCTTGATATGTGGACGAGGCTTAACATTTTGTTCGAGGAACAAACGGGTTTGCCTGGGGTGAGATTCCCAGGACCCAAGCTGATGGTCGTCGTAAACGCCGGACCCTCCTCATTCTCCCCCTCCGCCTCCTCTTCCTCCTCCTCCGCCGACGGCTGGTCAAAAGCTGGCGTCTTCATCGCACGCGCCATCTTCTTCGCATCGCGAGTCGTCGAAGAAGTCGAAGAAGCCGTCTTCATCGCATCGTGAGTCGTCGAAGCGGTCGGAGAACATGCCGGTGACTTTGCCGAGCTTGTCGACGTCTTCGTCGAGTCCTCGTAGAGATGACATTCCGGACAAGCAACGCCCACTCACGACTCCGCTTAAAAGGAAAAGCGACAAGGCACAGCTTACCCCGCCACGTCCAGATCGGCAAGTGCGACATAAGTCGTCGCGTTGGGCCGATTTCACTGATCCGACGAGGCCCAAGTATTCAGAGAAGCCGATCCCGAAGTTCAAGCCGTTGAAGGACGCGAGACTAAAGGAGTTTAATAATTTCGTGAAGTGGTTGCGGACAAAGAAGTGGGACGGCAAATTCATGAATTCTACTCGCCTGAAGACGTCTGGCGGAGACACGACTTTCTTCGACACGATGTTGACAGAAACAAAATGGCTACATGATTCGGTACGCTATTTATTATATTTCGCATTCCCTTTTAATTTAAAGTAACGCTATATGTTTGTTATTTCTCAGCATATTAATGTTATAATTCACATGATTCGGGCTCGCCAACTAGCTGTCGAGGGATATCGGCAAGACGTCCGAATCATGGATTGTCGGTGGGTCCAGCACGTGTACGGCCGATTCACAAAGGAAGAAGCAAACATCAAGAAGACCATCGAGCTGGGGGCAGAGCCCGAACCCGTGGACTGGGACATGAGGGCAACTATTACCCCTATGACTGGGTATAGGGACACCGATATTTTGCCTTAGGAGGGTGCTCGCGAGATCATGTTCGTCGTGAACTTCAAGAACCTTCATTGGTTCACATTTCGGATCGACATCGATGCTTGGACCATTACCGTCCTCGATTGCCAAAATGATCTCATGCAGTCGCCGATTAATCAAAAGGACTTCACGGAGATGATGGAGGTACGTAAAATGTTATGTTATTCACAATTATTACATTTATTTCAGGTTAATTAAATTATAAGGGTTACTTAACATTGTTAAAATGTTTATTATTCAGACTTGGACTCGAGCATTTGCTAGGATTGTGGCCATAGGTGGTTTATTCAAGAACCATCGCCACTCTTATCGGGAGAGTGAACGCGGTGAAATTAAGTTCACATACCCGACATGGCTAGTCGATCAAACTGTCCCACAATGTGCATACAGGTAAACATGCTTACTAGTTAATTGAACTTTTTTTGACAAGTTTTAAACAAGTTTGTTTTTATTGACAAGTTATTTTAGAAGTTTGTTTTTTTTACAAATTATGTTATTCTACTTTTTTTGAAAAGTTATTTTACAAGTTTGTTTATTTTTTTTTTTTACAAGATTTGTACAAGTTACTTTTTTTTGACAAGTTATTTTAAAACTAGTTAATTGAACTTTTTTTTAACAAGTTTTAAACAAGTTTGTTTTTATTGACAAGTTATTTCAGAAGTTTGTTTTTTTTTACAAGTTATGTTATTTACAAGTTTGTTTATTTTTTTTACAAGATTTGTACAAGTTACTTTTTTTTACAAGTTATTTTAAAACTAGTTAATTGAACTTTTTTTTAACAAGTTTTAAACAAGTTTGTTTTTATTGACAAGTTATTTTACAAGTTTGTTTATTTTTTTTGACAAGTTTGTTTTTATTTTACAAATTTATTTAGACACGTTTTTTGACAAGTTTAACAAATTCTTTTTGTGTTGTAGCGGTGATAGCGGGATGTTCGCAGTGAAGTATGTCGAGCACATAGTACTGAACGAATCATTTGACACTCTTCAAAGTGTCAATATGAGAACGATTAGGAAGAAATGGTGCGTGGACTTATTCTACAATCACCTTATCCCGTGATTTTGTATTTTTGGATGTTTTTTTTTAATCTTTTTGGTTTTGTATGTAATAATACCTTATAAACATGTTATCGAGAATGGTTTGTTGACTATTGACTTTGACCCGCCATTCATTTTTTATTTTATTTTTTATAACTTGGTAATATTAAGAAATAGACATTTCTTCTCCAAATCATCATTCCCTATACAAAGACTAGATCAATATTTAATGAATGCCTTTCACACACCAAACAAAAAAAAAATCATCACAAATTTCACACAAAAAAAAGGTTTAGAACTCGTTTTGGATACACACATAAAAATAAACGTTAAAGTTTTAAACTTAAAAATAAAAATAACACCACGTCTAAAGTTTTAATCCCTACAAGTGCATGTTTTTCTGTTATGTCCCCTACCACCACATTTCCCGCATTTTCGCTGGATAACAATCTTTTCGCCTTGAGATGGGTATCGATTAATCATTCTTCTTCTTTGTTTACTTTTCTTCGGTCGACCGGTTTACTTCTTTTCAACGGGTTCCGAAACTTTCATGTTTTTTTATCTCATCCGGGACATCCCATTGATCTTCATTGCCAACCGGATATATGGCTTCCTTGTACATTTCAATCCATGTCTCCTTAAAATAAAAGTCACTGCATAACAAGTACACGTCCACGCTTCGATGTTGGACTGCTGCGATGGAATGCTCGCACGAGATATTCAATTGTTGTGGTAGTCCGCAAGTGCATGTCTTCGCCATAAGGTCTACATCGAAATCACATCTTGCGTCTTTGACATGACATTCATATAGACCAAACCCGTACGCATTGACGAACTGTGCCTTATTATTTAGCTGTGCGAGATCATTTTGCCACGTTGGTGTCAATTTTGTGTTCAACTTGTGCGCTATCTCTTCTCGTTCGAAAAACCAAGTTTGGAGTGTGAATCGAATAAACTCGAGCAACGTCGTAAAGTGAAACGTCCTAGCATTCCTTGTTTTGTTGTTGAAGCTTTCTGCGTTGTTGCTCGTCATTAGGTCGTACCTATATAAAACCAACGACGTTTATATAATCAACCACATTAAAATTCAGTACAAAACAAGTTCTAGACTTTTACCGTTTTCCAGGAAAGAAAGCTCTGGCCCACCGATCGACACCAACTTCTTCGAGATACTTTACCATCTCGACATCCTTCCGTTTCAACTGTCTAAAATTAGCTTCGAATGCTGTTTTACTGAAGGCGTAAGCAGCATCGTAAAATTCAAAGCGACAATGGTCTGTCTTGATCTTGTGTTGGACATTCAGTTGTAAATGATGGTAACATGCTCCGTGAGGGATACCAGGAAACACAACCTCGACACCATGTATGATGCTAACGTGGCGATCGGATATGAACGCCAAATTAGGTACGTCTTCACCGATAGCTTCTCGCAATCTTCTCAAAAACCAAATCCAAGAAGCATGACACTCGCTATCTACAACTCAAATGCAAGTGGATATAATTGTGAATTCGCATCCATTGCAATTGCGCAAAGCAACTGTCCGTCGTATTTTGTCTTCAGAAATGCACCGTCCAATGATATGACCGGCCGACATGCTTTGAAGCCACTACGACACGCCCCGATAGAAAAGAAAGCATACTTGAATTTGTCACCATCTTGCACAAAGTCTGTTAACGTCCCAGGATTCTTTTGCTTCAACATGTACAGCCAAGACAGTAACTTCTGGTAGGATTGTTCCAGTGTACCCCGCACGTACCCAATAGCTTTCTCTTTGGATCTCCAAGCTTTCAGATACGATATGTTCACACCCCATCTTGTCTTCACTTCTTCTCTGACGTTATGCGCCGAATACTCCGCCTTAGAGTTAATTAAGTACTTGTCCTTAATTACGTGACCGATGACCCATGATGCAGCTCCTCGATGGCCCTCTGTTCGAACAACACGCACACATGAGTGTTTACCCTCGTATGACGTAATCTCTCACATCTCAGACCACTGCACGACACCCCTCAACCTCCATGTGCATTATCTCCATCATATCCGTCACTATTCTCTTCATCACCTTCGCCACCTTCGTTTTCATCACCTTCGCCACCTTCGTATTCATCACCTTCGCCACCTTCGTCACTATTGTGTCCATCATATTCGTCACTGTTGTGATTACAATCTCTATCACGCCTGTATACTTCATCACAATTTTCGGCACCCTTGTACTCGTTAAACAAGTCATCATCACAGCCACCGTCTTTGTTTTCAATTATAGGATCATTTTGTTGATCCTCGATAACAAGAGTATTCCGTCTCTTTTTCGGTTCATTGCGAGACACCTTTCCAACTTCCACATATTTCCCTTTACATACTCCTCGATACGCAGTAGGCGTAATGATCTGTTTCGGTATCAAACTTACATAAAGTGGAAATCTATTACGATATTTGTGCTTCATAAAATGCGAAACATCACCATTGTCCTTCAATACGGCAGGACCCAGCGGAATTGTACCGACTGTGTATGAGACTTCGAGTTTTAAGTCGAACGCGAATCTGTCAAACTCGAACTTCTCGTATAAAAAATCTACTAACTCCGTATACGTTACCTCTTTCGGAACATCCATTGGTGTCCTTTCTTCTCCCAAGTGCCGTTAACCATGACAAAAACTGCAAAAAACAGTCAAACTATGAAAATTAGCTTATTTATCGTACAACATCGTACAGAATCGTATAGAATCGTACAGCATCGTACAGTATCGTACAACATCGTACAAACAGTATTTTTTTTTTCTAAATTTCATCGTACAAAAAAGTTAAATCTCATCCTACCATATCGTATACCATCGTACAATAAAGTTAAAACTCAGATTTTGGACTATGTTTTCAGATCTGATCGATTTTTATTGCTACATTCTATCATATACAATCATAAACTTTGTAAAAATGATTAAGTTAGTAATCTTACCCATGATTCTTTTGAAACCCGCTTAAGTAGGGAGGATTTGAGTGGATTTGAGTATGTTTGAAATGATGAAAATGAAGAGTGAGAGATGTATAGGGTTCAGAGGGGTATTTTTGTCCGATTTTGGATCAAAAAGTTCATTTTTAGATATTTTTCAAAATTAAGGTATAATCTTGATATTTAATCAATTATTAAGCCCAATTAATGAAATTTCTCAACTCCAATCCATTTTGTATATTTGGTGTTGAAATCATACAACTTTTATATTGATTTAGCACCAAATTTTTTTCCAACTCCAACCACAACACCAAATTTCACACTAAAAATATTATTCACAATTATTATATTATTAAAATTATACAATTTCTTTATTAATAAATATTTCAATAAATAATTATAATGTTTATATTTTTTAATTAAGTGATAAAAATTATTTATTACTTACCAATATTTAACAAAAACTCAAATATAAAAAAAAAATTGAAATAAAAATAACATTAATAAAAAAAATATTACATTTAATAAAAATTCAACATAAAAAAAACATACATTTGAAAGATAGATTACATCATACTAATTATCGGGATTAGTATATTCATTCCACAAGTGCTCAATTAATGCATTTCGAAGTTCAATATGAGCGTCTCTATTCCTGAGTATTATAATTATCTTGACGGAACTGGAAATAATTTTTCCGGTTATTAAATTGTGTTTTAAGAATTTACTATGTCTTTTAAAATTATGTTATTGTTTTTAGTTTTTATTTTATTTTGTGTGTTTAATTTAAACTTTGTAATCTATGTTTAAATTTTATATGTTATACTTGAAGTTTATTTTAATGTGTTTTTTGTAGTCAATTTATGAGTTTTGGTGTTTTATAAATATTTGTAGTGTTATATATATATATATAGTTGGTGTTTAAATGGGTTGATAAAAGATTTAAAAAAAAAAGATGCCGTGTGATACAGTGTCACGGTAAATTTAGTGTGACACTGTATCACACTGCATTTATACTGTGGCATATAGCGTGCGATTGGAACAATATAGACGTTATATATAGTGTTTTAACGTGCCATTGGAGTAGCCCTAAAGGCTAATTGAGTTAAAAGTCTCTACTTTCAGCTATTTGTTAATGAAAAGTTTTACAAATTAATAAAACGTGTATGGTTCTCCAGTCGAGAGTCTCCCATATACGTAATTAACAACATTCAATCCAATCAACACAGTAAAATTAGAAAATGGCCATTTTACCGTGAAGCTGACTTTGACTTGCACGACTCCTATTGTATTGGAATTAATTGATGCAGTTATTTCATTTGATCTCATTTTTCACAAAAACACTAATTTCAACAATTTGAGCAGGAAGTCGCTTTTGCAAATACTCTTTTACATTGCCTAATTTGCCACCAATTTCATAACATTTTCTAATTTTTCACAAAAATACTAATTTTTCCCAAAATACTACCATCTATGTCAACAATGTTGACATCTATGTTTGCTCTTCACTATTAGATGTCAACATTGTTGACATAAATGTCAACATTGTTGACATAAAAGTGGCATTTTGGGAAAAATTAACCTTTTGGTGGAAAGTGGGAAAATATTATGAATTTGGTGGCAAATTAGGTAATTTCTTTCCTTCTCTCCTTTCCCTTTCTCTCACCCTCTGAAACCCAAATTTCATATTTCCATTCCAATTTTTCTTCAGTCCAATCCAACCAAACATGGATTCCGAGAGCCTCCGAGGTTGGGCCAAGCTCGTCGCCGCAACGTATCTCGTCGGCGGCGGTGGCGGCGCTGGGGTGGCCGCGGAGGAAGAAGAAGAGGCCTATTAGGGTTTACATAGACGATTGTTTCCGTCCGTCCCTCTCCGTCCCAAATCCATTATAACCACCAGACCTTCGACGAAAACGACATCTTCCCCGGTTCGCTTCAGAGTCTCCGCCCAGATTTCTGATTTCCTCTCCAAAGACTGGTTGTTTTGACTCTTCTGATTCGATTAAGATAAAGTATTGCTTCTTTTTATATTTTGTTAATCATCATAATTTCGTTTTCAATTTCCTCAAGCTTGAGCCTCGCAAGAAATGGCCTTCTAGACCGAGACTAAGAGTAATTTCTCTGACCACGCAAAATGAAGAAATAAAAACACCGGAGTTTTGATGTGGTTGTTCTGAACGTTTGCTGAGCAGCTTATTTGCCTAACAAGTATTTTCATTTGCCTAATATAGATCTATTTTTATTTAATCATTTATTGTTATTCTGTTTTGGTCTAACCTATTTTAATCCTCTATGAAAACAACTACGGCGAAATCCACTTTCTATTTGATCAAACCTTGGAATTTAAATGGTGTTCTTATAAGCGTTTGGGATTGCAGAGAGTAGGTGGTTCGTGGGACGGGTATTGGCTCACGGAGATGCCTTTTTTGGAGGCTTGGCCTATTGTGGTTGAACAATGAGAGTTAATTATCATAAAGCTTTTATCTTATACTTATGTGGTTGTGGTGTAAAGGAATAAACAAGAATGGTTACAGGTGTTTGGCCTCTTTGCCAAGCATCATCAGTCTAGCAATTTCCTGAAGAGTCCGAGCTTTCCTCTCAACAATCCCATTTTGTTGTGGGGTGATGGGGGCAGAGAATTCATGAGCTATTCCTTCTACAATACAAAAGTTAGTAAAACTTATGTTTTCAAATTCCCTTCCATGGTCACTTCGGATTCTGACCACTTTGCCAATGCTTTCTCCATTTTCTCTTTGCACTTACTTGCATAAGGCTTCAAAAACAACAAAAGTGTCAGATTTCTCATGAATAAAATCAATCCAAGTATACTTGGAGAAGTCATCGACACATACAAACACGTATCTCTTTCCAACAAGGCTTTCGACCTGCATTGGCCCCATCAAATCCATGTGAAGGAGTTCTAGAACCCACGAGATAGTAAGATGTTACACCATCTTGTGTGATTTCTTGACCTACTTTCCAATATGACGATCACCACAGATTTTTCCTTCAACAATCTTCAACTCTGGGAGACCGACAATGCCTTCTCATAAACAATCTTGTGCATGCTTCAGAGGTTCAGATGACCAAGCTTTTGATGCCATAGCTTAGCTTCGTCTGCCTTGGACAAGAGGCACTTGGTGACCTGAGAATCTTTGACCGGAGACCACATGTAGCAGTTGTCCTGAGACCTGGTTCCTTTCATAAGCTCATCTTGTTTCTCATTTATCACTACACACCTATCACGAGTAAAATTAACACGTAAGTTCAAGTCACAAAGTTTACTGATACTAATAAGATTATCAGTGAGACCTTCAACCAATAATGCCTTTGTTAAGCAAAACAAATGAGGATAGTTGAGCTGACATTTACCAATGATCTTGGCCTTCACTCTATCACCAAAAGTGACATGGCAATTAGAGTAAGGTTTTATGTTGGACCAAAGGACATGCACACCGATCATGTGACGAGAACAACCACTATCAAAGTACCAATCATTACCAGTGGAGGCACTCAGGGATGTGTATAGGATGCATTTTTCACTTTCAATTCCATGCAAGGTAAGGATTGATGACCTGGTTGAGTTTTCCTGTAGGAGAATAGATGTCGATGAAGATTCCTCCCATATAGGCGATAGCAAAAAGGCCGAATGTGACCTTTTCGTCCACAGTGATGACAAACCCAACGAGGTTATTGACAAGAGACTTGGTTGGTATGTGAAAATATTGCTGATGCTGATTCTGGAACTTGTCACAACCAAATGTCTGAGACATATTGCGCGGCATCTGGGCAGTAGTCTTTTGAGGCACAAAAGTAGACTGAGATGTAGAAGCACCGTGAGTATACCCAAGCCCCTTAATGTTCTTCGCAGGCTTTCCAACTGTGAGAATTTTATCAAGACTGTCGGTGCTAGAGTTCAATATACTGATAGATTTTGTCATCTGGTCAAGTTCTCCATTTAGGCGGCTGACTTAGCGCTTTAGATCAATAATGGCTTCCAAGAGCCTTGTCTTATCTTTAGTAAGAGAAAGGATGAGAGCATTCTGCTTGTCAAGAACCTGAGACTCTTCAACCCATTTAGTATGTAAGACATTTTATGCATCATTCATAGTGTTATGTCGTTATTTTCACATAGTATAAATAACACCCCGAGAGCAAAAAATGACATATCAAGCCCATACACAAGGCCCAAGCCCACAAGCAAACTCACGCACTAAACTCCGGATCAATAAGGTGTCTCTCAAATAAGCTCTCAAAAGAGACTCTCAAATCATGTTTTCAAGCTAGACTATTTGACAAATCTTCAAGACAAAGCCATAACATGACCACTCGGTCGGCCAAAGAAAATGACCATCCGGCCATCTTCACTCTGCCAAGACCACCCTGTCATCTTCACTCGACAAAGATCACCCGGTCATCTTCACTCGGAAAAATCACTGGGCTTCACTCGGCCAAGACCATCCGGCCATCTTCACTCGGCCAAGACCACCCGGCCATCTTCACTCGGCCAAAATCACCCGGCCGTCTTCACTCGGCCAAGATACCTGGCCGTCTTCACTCGGCCAAGACCACCCGGTCGTCTTCACTCGGCCAAGACCACCCGGCCATCTCAACCACCCAATCAAGTACTTTTCACCAAACTCTTGGTTCCTATAAATACTCCACTCATTCACAACACAAGGTAAGTTTCTCTCAACTTGTCAAAACTCTATGAAAATCACACAACCACTTTCTCTCTCTAGAAAACATAGAGAAAAGTACAAATCATTTACCAAAAACACAATACAACACGACTAATGTTGAGCGTCAGAGAACGCACCGAGGGAAAACACTCCGCGTCCATCTAGATTCACGTTTTCTTGTGGTTAGGTGAAAGTGCAAGGATTCGAAGACCCGACAAAGAACGCGAACAACGTGGAAGATTTGAAGACCCAGAGACTCGAAGATCCGAAGACCCGGACACTAGAAGATCCGAAGAACACGATGAACACGTAGAACATGAACACGTGAGAAACACGAAGAACATAGAAGATTCAAAGGGTTGAAGACTCAAATAAGCAAAGATTCAAGAACTCAACGAAAAGCGCGGAAGATCCAAAGACCCGGAAACTCAAGGACCTGGAGACCCAAAGATCCGAAGAACACGAACACGACGAGAAGAGAAGAACTTCACCAAACCCCACATACGTGCGGTCATAGGGTCCGGCCCTAGATCGAACTGCGGACGGTTTTTAGTGCTAATCCAAAAATGCGATTAACATTTTGGCGCTAGAATGAGGGGTTCCCGAGAACAACCACGGGCTCTCCACCAGCAAACTAACTTCCTTCGCGGAAGACCTTTTAATCCGACGAAGATTAACGCCAAAGTTCTCTCCACGTGAGCTTTCTACCACGACCTCGGCCCTTACCTCAAAGGCCCTCGCCTTGGTGACTGGAGACTTTTCCCTAAGCAAACTTCAATGGCCCCGGAATGGATACGGCTGAGACGATCCGGCCGGGCACAAAGACAAAATACTCCATGTCGGAGGCGATCGAGACTCCCTGACAAGATACAAAACAACACCCCGGAACGGATACAACCAAGACGATCCGATCGGGCGCAAAGAAAAAAAACTCCAAGTCGTTAACAACTGAGACGTCCCGGTGAGATATGAAATCAAGACCCCGTAATGGATACGACCGAGACGATCCAACCGGGTACAAACAAAGAAACCTTTGACAAAGTCCTCGGCTTGACTCTTTAATCAAGCCTTGTAAACAAGGTCCACAACAGCGACCATTGTAGCTAAACATCTCATTGGCTTCACGACCATTGTCGCTCAAAGCCACCTTGGCTCCGATCCTTAACGCTCAAATGCCTATCTGGCTCACGACCCTAGTCGCTCAATGCCTCATTGGCAATTCGAACATTCGACTAGTTAAGGTGGGATCGGCCCCGAGTGGCATAATGACTCCGACCCGATATGGCTCGGGATAGTCCCAAGAAGGGCGAATCCCCGACCTCAAGGGGTATGAGCTTGCCTAGCCCAAAGAGGCACCGACCCTAACCGTAAATGGTTGAGTCGTTATGCTACTCGGAGTTCGTTTCACTTAAACTCTTGGCGGTTCGGAAAAGAGTTAATCCTAAGATAGACCCTCATAAAATCTACATTGAGGAGTGCAATGCCCCATACCACTAGTGGGTCGAGTCGGTCCCAAGCAAAGCTCGCCTTATGAGGCATGGTTTCCCGAGACCATTATCTTCCGAGATCGAGCACAGCCACGAAAGGGACTTACTCAGCCACAAGAAGTTTGGGTCGTTGCACCACTCAACATAGGTTTTTTTTTGTCCCTCAGTCTTCCAAAGAACAATCTTAGCCCCTGTGGTTCCGAAAATCCCGACCCCCGTGGTTTAGGATCGCTCGATCTCCGTGATCGTGTCGCTTAAGGCCCTCGTGACCCAATCTTACGGGATCTAGCCTTACAAGATCACGTCTCACGGGACCCAATCCTACGGGATCAAGCCTTACGATGCCACGTCCCACTGGACCCAATCCTACGGGATCTAGCCTTATGCGGCCACGTCCCACGGGACCCAATCCTACGGGATCAAGCCTTACGAGGCCACGCCCCACGGGACCCTATTCTACGGGATTAGCCTTACGAGGCCATGTCATACGAGACACAATCCCACGGGGTTAGCTTTAGAGGCCACGTCTCACAGAACCAAATCCTACGGGATTAAGCCTTACGAGGCCACGTCCCACGGGACTCAATCTTACGGGATCAAGCCTTACGAGGTCATGTCCCACGGGACCCAATCTTACGGGATCAAGCCTAACAAGTCCACGTCCCACGGGACCCAATCCTACAGGATCAAGCCTTACGAGGCCACGGCCCACGGGAACCAATCCTATGGGATCAAGCCTTACGAGATCACGTCCCACGGGACCCAATCTTACGGGATCTAGCTTTACGAGGCCATGTCCCACGAGACACAATCCCACAGGGTTAGCCTTACAAGGCCATGTCCTACGAGACACAATCCCACGGGGTTAGCCTTAGAGGCCACGTCTCACGGGAATTAATCATACGGGATCAACCCCACGGGGTTAGCCTTACAAGGCCACGTGCGACGGGACTCAATCCTATAGGATCAACCCCACGGGATTTGAAAGAAAAGAAGTCTGGGAGTTAGTTCCTAAACTCGATAATGTTAATGTCATTGGAGCTAAGTAGAATTTTAAAAATAAATCTGATGAGCATGGCAATATAAATCGAAACAAAGCTAGACTTGTGGCACAGGGTTATACTCAGGTGGAAGGTGTGGATTTCGATGAAACCTTTGCACCTGTTGCTTGTCTTGAAGCCATCAGACTCTTACTTGGCATCTTGTGTCATCTCCACTTCAAACTCTTCCAGATGGATGTTAAAAGTGTTTTTCTCAATGGGTACTTGAATGAGGAGGTCTATGTTGCCCAGCCTAAAGCTTTTGTAGATCCCGGCTCGCCTCAACATGTCTACAAGCTTAGAAAGGCTATCTACAGTCTCAAACAGGCACCTCGGCATGGTATGAAAGACTAACTCAGCTTCTTGTCCAAAATGGATATATTAGAGGTGGAGTTGATAAAATATTGTTCATAAAAAAAAGGGATGGAAATCTCATTGATTGCTCAAATCTATGTTGACGACATTGTCTTTGGAGGAATGTTGAACAAGATGGTGGACCTTTTTATGCGACAAATGCAATCTGAATTTGAAATGAGCATGGTTGGTGAGCTTAACTTTTTCTTAGGTTTTTAGATCAGACAGATGGATGATGGGGTTTTTATCTCTCAAAGTCAATATGCTAAAAACATTGAGAAGAAGTTTAGTCCGGAAAAGTCATCTCACAAGCAAACCCCTGCCGTTACTCATGTTAAACTCACTAAGGATGAGCTTGGTGAATCTGTTGATTAAAGTCTTTACAGAAGCATCATTGGTACTCTTCTCTACCTCACTGTCAGTCGTCCTGACATAGCCTATTCTATGGGGGTTTGAGCTCGCTACCAGGCTAATCTCACAGCTAGTCATATGTCTCAAGCCAAGCGTATTGTGAGGTACACTTCGGGAACTGCTGATTTTGGTCTTCTATACACTTTTGATACCTCTTCTACTCTTGTGGGATATTGTGATGCTGACTGGGCAGGTAGCACTGTTGATAGAAGAAACACATCTGGTGGATGTTTCTATCTGGGAAATAACCTTATTTCCTGGTTTAGTAAGAAGCAAAATTGCATTTCATTGTCCACAACTAAGTCTGAATACATTGCTACTGGAAGCAGTTGCTCTCAGTTACTTTGGATGAAACGATTGCTTGCTAAATATGGTGTCGGACAAGATGTCATGACATTGTTGTGCGACAATATCAGTGCCATCAATATTTCAAAAAATCCGGTCCAACATAGTAAGACAAAGCACATTGAAATCAGACATCATTTTATTCGGAATCTTGTGGAAGATAAGATTAAAATTGAATATATCCACACTGAGAAACAACATGTAGACATCTATACAAAGGCTTTGGATACAAAGGCTTTGTCAGACACATTGTCAATACATTGTGTGTGACATCTTGTCGTGACTACTCAAAATTTCAGTTACAAATATATCAGGATTTCCATATTCGGTACAAATTGCAATCGCATCTTAATAATTTTACATCATATATCTAGGACTTCCAGTGTGACTTGATGGAAGAATAATTCTCTTTCTAATTGTATTTACATCAGTATCTCCTCTTTTAATATCTTGTATACCTTGATATATTTTTGACCTTAAATTTTGTTGATTTTTTCGTACAAAAGCTAATCGATCTTCTTCTACATAGGCAAAGGCGTCGACTAAATATTGTTGAAACAATCTACCACTTCTTAGTGGAGTACTCTTATGATTATGACGTTATTGTAACTATTATACATGAAAGCCATATGTTGCAGCAGGTCTTCTTCAGTTTACTTTGTGGATCCAAGTTCACCCGAGACTCAAACTTTAAAAACAAGGTACACAATTAATTCTTATTTGACCAAAAAATATTAAATATTTAGTTATAAACAAGTCTGCATTAATATTTAATTAAATTACATAATTAATACAATTATTATATTTATTTTTGTTCACATATAGATTTGCCAACCAGATAAAAAAAAAAAATTGAGCTTCTACCACCAATAAAAGTGGTTGAATCCATAGATGAGCAAAAAACAAAACAAAAAACAGAAAGAAAACTAGCGAGCTTAAAAGTGCTGATCTGGTAGGTCATTTAAAATTTAACCAAGTTCTGTTTAAATTTCATTCTAATAACGTTAGTCTAAAAATTACATCTTTCATACTTTACAGAGTGCTAAATAAACGATCAAGGCTACAATCACAAATTTTGTTGCCCCACTTGCAACAAAACGGTCAAACCTTCAGGAACAACATGGTGGTGTGATGATCACACATTTCTACAAAGTCTCCAAGTACAATGGTATGTACCAATTATTCATAATAATTATTGATTAAATAGAAAAGACACTCAACTTCAATGTATTCATGAATATATTCATAATGTAGGTACATGTTGAATACTAAAATCAAAGATTATAATGGAGAAACAATAGTAACCCTTTTCGGGAAAAAAAAAAACAAAAAAAAAAACAAAACAAAACAAAACTTCTCAAATTTTGATACAGAAATCGTGTCATGCTAACATTAGATGAAGGTTATACTGATCAAACAATGATTCCCCCAGCAATTGAACGACTTAAAGGCCAACGTAAAATCTTCCAAGCTTATTTAAAGGCATACGGAGCATCTACAATATCAGTCTCTAAAATATTTGAAGATCAACTTCTAGACAACCATTGAACTCCCAGTTTCAACTAACTCCAACTTTGGTAAAAAAAAAAAATTCCAAAATCAAGGCAAAGAAGTCCGAAGTAATAAATTTGTAATATATTTTCTTTCAATCCCGAGTACTAATTGATCTAACTTTATTTTGTAACGCATCCGCGAAAGAGAAACACCATCATCCATCTCAAAGATAAAGTTTTTTAGGTAAATATCTATTATTTATGAAGAAAAAAACATACTACAAATACATATAACAAATTCCTTATGTTTTCCTCTTTACATTGTAACTTATAGAGACGAACATGAAGAGCATAAAAAAAAAAAAAAAACGATAACTTTTTGGCATGTGTCGCTCTTTTGAAAAATAAGGATGTAAAAACGTATGTATATGTATATATACCTGAGAAGGTCAAGAGTTTGGGAATGCAATAGATTTTGCTACAAAAGAATGTACACGCAAGCAATGCATAAGCTCCATAAAGGTACTTCCACATCGCTCTATTTATACTCCAATATAATACCTTTTTATTTTTATTTTTGCGTGTGAAAGCACCTTCATATTTTACAAACAAAATATGCAATGCAAGATTATGAATAAATTTTTGAATGACTGTGTTTATGAATATAGCTGAAGATATCTCATTTTGGATTTTTGGAATGCACCCAAAGGTGCTAAAATATTCCATGTTTTGAAAGGTAAGCATATACGTTTATTCTGTCCTCCAAAAGTAATAGGACAATGTTGAAAATTTAGAGATCCACATTGGATTTGTGAGCCACAAACTTACCATCACACTCTAAATTGTTTACAAACATAATTTGAATTACCTGTGATACTTGTAGGAATAGAGAGCTTATCTTAATTTTATTTATGCAGCCCGCAAAAGTCAACCCAACAAACTGGAATATTTTTGAAATGTTCGTCAAACTCTTTTTAATGGAATAATGCATGTGTATGTACGAGAAATACTTCTTTTTGGAAATCGATATTGTAGAAATTTTTTGGTGTAAATAAAGCATTTCTTTAAGAGTAAATATCTCTATTATGTAGACAGTTCTTTTGGTCCAATTACATATAGATATCATGTAATTAACCCTAACAAAGATTGATTAACGATACAAGAAAAATATCAGATTGCTTAAAAACTATACATATAAAAAAGAAACACAAAATTATCAAATTTATTTTGCTAATTAAAAAAAAAACTACAACCCGCAGGAACGCACGGGTTATATTCCTCGTCAATTTTATTATTTTCTTCAAATATAGGTCTACAACAATACAATTGCATGTCATGCAAACCAGTATATAACTGACACATTTAGCTAGAGGAAAAAATAGTACCTAAAAGATCTAAATCATCATTTTGTTCCAACAGAAAGCATCTTATTAGGGAGATTATAGTAAATCAACTTCTGCTCCGTATTTTCATCAATACCTCGTGGACCAATACATATTAACACATTGAACTAAAGGAAAAATTAGTACCCAAAAGATCCAAATCATTTTGTTCAACGAAAAGCATTTTATTAACAATTTTTAGAGACATTATAGTAAATTTCAACTTTTACTCCGTTTTAATAATGTACATAAATGACCAACGCGCACATGCATGAGCTTGTCTTTACTCAATGGTTGTTTCTCTAGTAGAACTCTGAACAAAATCAAAAGAGATGATATGTTGTCTGTGGTCACTAGTGAAGATCGGGCGAGTCAGGTTCTCTCCACTTCAACACGATTATCTCGTCAAAATAACTTTCAACTTAACAACATTCCATCTCCCAAAGCCTTCTTCGAAAAAGTTCTTGACAAGCAGCATTGCCATTTTTGCCGCAACGCTTCTCCTTATGCGCTTCCTCTAAATACTATACAAAAAAATATATATATTAAGAAAATGTTAGTAACTTAATTGTTCAAACCTATATGATAAATCAACCTTTTGACTCGACTAACTTTGGAAAACACACAATCCAATTCAACAAATTACGAACACAACAAAGATGGCTAAAACAATCAAGCTTTAGTTTCAAATCCAAATAACTTTAGATTTCACGATCAGTTTCAAGGAAAACTAAAACGTGAATTCGGTAGCAGCTATCACCAAAGGTTATTCAATTCAGAAACTTTAACAAATGACTGCTCAAAACTTAGCACCACAAGTCACATATTTATTTAATTCGGGCCGAGCATGACCAAAACAAATCTCATATTCACTAATCAATACAAAGAGTTACGATTCAAGAGCAGTGAAACAAATTCAATAACCAAATCTGAACTCATAATCTCATAATTCTACGAGCCCCTAACTCACATGCCAAACACGAGACGAGAGAATCATTATTTAATTAAGTAACACCATAATAACCAATTAATTCAAAAACACGGAAACAATTCAAAGGCACCAACTTCGAGTTCAAATCAAACCCGAGCAAAGAGACTGAATCTATTACATAATTCATACAATTTAAGTATAAAATATTTATTTAGTTTTATGTTAAATTAAAAAGTACATTTTAATCATTATAGGTCAAATGTCCCCTCATTTCAATCTTGCACTCAAGAAATTACTCTTGCAAATAGATCAAGTCATGGACTTTAAACAAATAAATTTAGTAGTTCTTAAATTATATAAAAAAAAATTACAAATTAAAATAATTTTTTTTTTAAGTATACCTGACAGCCGAGAATCTGTTCAGAGTAGGCTCGGTTGATTGTCAACGATACCAATTGCATGCCATGCTCTTCAATGTGACTGTATCTTATTCGAGTCATATTTGTCACAAAATACATTTATTACTTCGATAATATGATAAATATACCTACCCGATCTTATCAGAATACCAAAGTCTTTAACATAACATGACGCAGATCTTCATTTGAGCTGTTGTCATTAGATCCGTTTTCGAATCTGAAAAGTCATTAAAAAAAACATTTGATATTCAAATTAAAAAAAACGAAACCTCGAGACTAATATGGGTTTGCTTTCACTCATATCGGGCTCGATGTTTTCATTGTAGAGTGTTCTGGCCATCATTTTGACTAGGTTTGAAATGGAATTTTCCCACCAGTCATTTCCAAGCTGCACATAGAGGTCTCTCGTTTCCCACCTCCGAATGGCTTTTCGAATCTCTTTCGGAGTACGGACAAAAACGAGGTCAGATCTGAGGGTCATGTTTCCAAGATCGTTGTTGAGGCCGTTGTTGTAGCTCTTGACGGCGAGGTTGCGATTTCCAACTCTCAAGTACGTGGCGGCGAGGCAGACGCAGCCTCTGACCTAAGTCAGGTCGAGGCCTCGGTGTCATTAGATTGTTGTTGACCTCTACCTGACTTGGGTCAAAGGCTAAATCTGCCTCGTCGCCGCGCACTTGAGAGTTGGACATCGCAACCTCGCCGTCGAGAGCTGCAACAACGGCCTTTAACATCGATCCTGGAAACATGGCCCTTAGATCCGACCTCGGCGTCGTCCGTACTCCGAAAGAGATTCGAAAAGCCATTCGGAGGTGAGAAACGAGAGACCTCTCTATGCAGCCTAGAAATGACTGCTGGGAAAATTCCATTTCAAACAGTCAAAATGATGGCCAAAACACTCTACAATGAAAACATCGAGCCCGATATGAATGACATAAAACCCCTGTAAGTTTTGAGGTTTCGTTTTTTTCTTAATCAAAATATCAATTTTTTTGTTTTTTAATGATTTTTCAGGTTCGAAAACGGATCTAATGAAAGCAGCTGAAATGTAGATCTCAGTCATGTTATGAGTTATGTTAAGTACTTTGATATTCTGACAGGGTCGGGTAGATATATGATATCTACACTATTATATAAGTAATAGATGTATTTTGTGACAAATATGACTCGGATAAGATACAGAGCCACATTGAAGAGCATGGCGTGCAATTGGTATCGTTCCCAATCAACCGAGCCTACTCCGAACAGATTCTCGGTCGTCAAGCATTCTTAAAAAATTAACTTTAATTTGTAACATTTTTTCAATAATTAAACTACTAGATTTATTTGTTTAAATATAGGATGTCCAGGACTTAACCCATTTGCAAGAGGAATTTCTTGAGTATATGATGAAAATTAGGGGATATTTGACCTATGATGATTACAAGGTACATTTTAAATTTAACATAAAAATAAATATATATTTTATACTTAAATCTTATGAATTATGTAATAGATTCAGTCTCTCTGCTCGGGTTTAATTTGAACTCGAAATTGAGGCTTAAGGATTGTTTCCGTGTTTTAGAATTAATTGGTTATTGTGGTGTCGCTGAATTGGATAATGATTTTCTCGTCTTGTGTTTGGCCTGTGAGTTAGGGGGCTCGTTGTGGAATTATGAGATTTTGATTTTTAGTTCAGATGTGGTTATTGAATTTGTTTCATTGCTCTTGAATCGGAGAATCGGAGCTCTATTTGTGTCGTCGAGTTGATTAGTGAATATGAGATTACTTTTGGTTATTCTCGGCCTGAATTAAATAAATCTGTGACTTGTGAGGTTAAGTTTTGATTAGTCATTGATTAGAGTTTCTGAATTGAATAACTTTTGATGATAGTTGCTACCTAATTCACGTTTTAGTTTTCTTCGGAACTGATTGTGAAATCTAAAGCTATGCAGATTTGAAACTAAAGCTTGATTGTTTTGAGCCGTCTTTGTTGTGCTCGTAATTCGTTGAACTGGATTGTGTGGTTTTCAAAGTTAGTTGAGTCAAAAGCTAGATTAATCATATAGGTTTGAGCCATTGAGTTATTCTGAATATATTTTTGGTATAGTATTTAGAGGAAGCGCAGAAGAAGAAGAAGCAAATGGTGAAGAAAAAGGACAAGTACTTTATTCACCACATTGTCTTACGTTGCGGCAAAAAGGGCGATGTTTAGCTTGTCAAGAACTATTTCGAAGAGGGCTTTGGGTGTTGTGAAGTTGAAAGTTATCTTTGACAAGATAATCTTGTTGAAGTGAAAAGAACCTGGCTCGACTGATCTTCATTAGTGACCACACACAACAAATCATCTCTTTTGATTTTGTTCAGAGTTCTACTAGAGAAGCAACTATTGAGTAAAGATAAGCCCACACACACACACACACTATATATATATATATATATATATATATATATATATATATATATATATATATATATATGTTGGTCATTCTATACTAAAAACGAAGCAAAAGTTGATTTATTATAATTTCCCTTAAAAATATTGTTAATAAATATTTTCTATTGAACAAACTGATTTTGATCTTTGGGTACTAATTTTTCCTTTAGTTCAATATGTCAATATGTACTGGTACACGTGGGCATGACATGCAATTGTATTGAAGAAACTACGGAGCAAAAGATGATTTACTATGATCTCCCTATGAAAATTGTTAATAAAATGTTTATGTTGAACAAATTGATTTGGATCGTTTGGGTACTAATTTTTCTCTTAGCTCAATGTGTTAGTAATGTACTGGTCCACGTGAGCATGACATGCAACTGCATTGTTGTACACTAATATTTGAAGAAAATAGTAAAATTGTAGAGGAATATATCCCGCTCGTTATTGCCGGTTATGTTATCTTTTTTTAATTAACAAAAGAAATTTGATAATTTTTTGTTTCTTTTTTATGTGTATAGATTTTAAGCAATCTGATATTTTTCTTGTATTTTAGTCAATCTTTTTAGGGTTAATTACATGATATCTATATGTAATTGGAACAGAATAACAATCTACATAATAGAGATATTTACTCTTAAAGAAATGCATTATTTACACCCAAATTTTTTTTCTACGGTATCGATTTCCAAAATGTTGTATTTCTCATACACACATATTTATATATATACATGCACATGCATTATTTCATCAAGAAGAGTTTGATAGACATTTAAAAAATGTTCAAATTTGTTGGGTTGACAATAAAATTCAGATAAGCACTCAATTCTTACAAGTATCACAGGTTACTATTCTAGAGTGTTTGGAAAGAATTAGAGTTCTGTTCTGGAGGGTGTTTACGATGAGATCTCTATAAGTCTCAGACAATTAGGCCGAAGCTGTCCAAAGGGCCTTTTTTTCTATAAACCCAAAAGAGGCCTTTTTTCAAATCAAACACAAATCTAAGCAACAACCATCACAAATCGTTCATGAAAACCCCCAAATTTTCACTCCAGGTTTTCAGCCAAAAACACTAATTTCGGACCAAATTAAAATTCCAAAAATAAACAAATCAACACAACAAGAACATTGAAATCATCATCAGCATCACCAATATCGTCAAAATAATAATATGAGAATGTATGGTAAGTACGAAGTACCAGTGTCGGTGTCAGAGACCAAAGATTGAGGTTCAGCCATGAATCACATAAAAAAACCAAGCTAGGCTATAGAGCTACTAAGAAAGGAACCATGAAGCTGAAAACCATACATGCGCTTCAAAACAGAAAACATCACTTCTACAGCCATGTGCTCTCACAAGCTAAGTGAAAAGAATGCAAGGACATGGTCAACAAGAATATAACAAAAAAATTCACCATCATGATGTAAATACTAAATGCATTAAGTTAACACAAGCATTTACACTTCCATGCTTGAAAAACTAAGTTTAAAACTTCGGTTTTCAACGTTTAGACATAATACTATTATTATTTTTGTTAGATAGAACTATAAAAAAAAATTATAGAGGTCTTAAAATTGAATCAACTTGAAATGCACCAAATAATACAAAGTTGATCGCACAAAATATACAAACTTCCGTAAGGGAGCCAAAAGACAAAAGATGAAAAGAAGAAAGAACTAATCGACGAGCAAAAATTTTGATCCGACTAACTGTGAGTGAGTAATCACTCTAAAATTTATCAAGATCTATCCATATTCATCATTGTGTATGTTGATCCAAAACTATCAGAAGAAACAAAGCAAAACTAACTGCTAATAAAAAATGGCGATAAATTTTTAACAAAAAGCTATATGATCTTTATCCACAATTTCAAGGCCATGGAAGCACATATCTCGGAATCCAACCAATTTCACAGTCCAATTCAGACCTAAAACTCGAAGGAATTTAGGGTTCTTATTTACCTTGATGTAGATCTGATCGAACGAGCTTGGTTCTCTTATCTTCAACCTGGAACAACCAACCGAGAGAAATGTCAAACCCTAGTTTGAAGAAGAAGAGAAATAAGAAAGAAAAAAGGTGTAGAGAAGAAGAAGAAGAAGATGACGAGACTCACCCTCCGCCAATTCCCGTCCTCTTTTCCGGCAAGAAAACTCCGACTCTCTCTTGCTTTCTCTCTTTCTTTCTTTCCTTCTGTTAAGATATCAGAAGAAATGACAGGAATCAATGAGTAAAACGCTGTTGATGTCTGTCGTTTTACTCTCCCAACAATACCCCTGATATTTACCTTCAGAGAGTTCTAGACTTTGGTGACGTGTCTATCTCAGCAGACCAGTGATATTTTCTGGTACAATTCATATTAGACCGTTGCTCATACGAGGACAAGCTCAAGGACGATTGGCAGCTATTATACAGCTTTTATTTATGCCTTTTACACTTTAATTTATGGTAGATAGCCTACAGTGTAGAGATGTGTGTAAGACTGATTGAATACAATACAGCTTATTTCCCATTTATGGAATTCTCTCTTTATTGATTTATTCATACCTTCCTTTCTTTCTCTGTTTCTCTCTCTCCTGATACTCTTTGATCGCACAAAGTGGAGGAGTAAAGAGAGTCTGTAGTAATGAGATTATTCCAAAACTATTACATTTAGAAAGTTATTTACCAAGATCTAATAAATTTTTTTTATTTAAAAATTATTATGACTAAGTTTATCAATAAACATCGATTTATTGACATAAATTATCATACTTTTGGAATAAATAAATTTTGGTCAAAAACTTTTTATATAGTCATTTTTTTGGAATAATTCTCTTTTTAATCGTGGTCCAATTAATTATATTTTAGAAAGAAAAAAAATGAACAAAATACTACCATTTCATAACCCAATTTTCACTTTTCATCAAAAATTATAATTTGAACAAAAATACTAGTGGGCCTAGTATGCAAATACTCTTTTGCTCATCTTTAATTTTTTTTTTTCCTCTCTCTCTCTCTCTCTCTCTCTTAACAAAGAAGGATTTAACGTTTTTCAGGAGCTTCATGTTCAAGAACGATTTGTAATTTTTTTTTAATTTTGGATTATAGTTAAAGATTTATTGACATCGTTGTCTTTTTATTAACATTGATGTCAATAAATCTTCAAACAATGATAGGAAAATCCTATGAAGATTTATTGACATCGATATAAGGCAAATATGTCAATAAAATTTCAAACGAATTCCCAGATTTTTCATTTTCTTAATTTTTTCAAATTTTCCAAAATAAAAATAAAAATCGTAATGTTGACAATGTCAATAAATAATATAGACTATTGACGACCATGTAAATAAACTAAACAATTTATTGACAATAATATCAATAAACCATACAAATTAATGTCAATATTACTGCTAGTTATTGACAATAATATCAATAAAAATATTATTGACATTTATGTGTCAATTGTTGACATCTATGTGCCAATCGTTGACATGTGTCAATTATTGACATTTATGTCAACAAATTATGTCAATTGTTGACATGGTCAATCAACTTTCTTGTGTTGTCATTTGTTGACATATATATTATGGGTGTAGGAATCAGCCTCACCTCTTAAATCCATCAGTTGGGCCTCAGCCCACGAAATCAAGCCCGACAGACAAAGACAACATGATTTGAGATTTCAGCCCAACCACCTCGTCACATGCCCAGGCCCAATCCGAAGCTTCTCGGCCTTCTGCCAAGGAGAAGTCAAAGCTCACCACTCGTTCAACCCGGAAGAAGTGCTCTTCACCTGATTCTCTCGCCACTTCAGATCAAGTCAGCGCGTGCATGGCATCTCAAAGTCCTTAACGCCGACCACGTGTCTTCCAGATCGACGACAGAGAGATGACGACCCCAACTATAAATAGACAAAAATCAAGACTTCTCCACCACGTGACTCTCACTATTAATTTACTCTGATATTGTATTTCGAATTTGTACTTAAGCTTTGTTGAGCTCGCTATTTCTTAGTTTGTCGAGCTCGACCCCAGTTTTACTAAGTTCAATTTGCTTGCAATACAATCATTTGATTTGTTATTCATTACTTATCGTTATTATTAAGCTTATTTTGATTCTATTACGACGAATTCTTGAGATCTATATAAATATAAATAAATACAATACACAAGTATGATATATAGTTTCGTGATTATTGAGGGATCGAATCCGGCATCAACAATTTGGCGCTGTCTGTGGGAAATTCTATCAAGAATTCTAACCTCAAAGAATTGAGCTAAGCTCGATTTCGAAAAATATGGCTCACGAAAACGAACAAATCGAGATGAATCCAGGGGTCACCTCCGAGATAAAAATTCTTCTTAAAACTCTAGTCAAGAAAATCGTGAATTTCAGAGGTCCACTAAGGTAACTTTGGAATATTTGACCACCAAGCAGGCCGCACTCAGGGCCGATTACGACGCTGACAAGGTTGCGGCTGCTACTGCGGGCTCGTCATCTCATCAGGTCGGAGAGAGAGGTGGGGGACGAGCTCTCCCAACTGTGACCAATTTGGATTTCTCTAGAATCCTGGTCACCCGACTAGAGCATGTTCTTCCTACCCCGTGTTCCAGCCCTGAATGAAATTGCAATCCGGGCTCGTCACCCAAACTGCTCAGCCGAGCTCGAGCAGGCTTCCACCTCCACCTCTTGGAGCTCCAACAGCTCGACCAGGGATCTATGGAGCAATTTCCATCAGGAATTGGAACTCCTAGTGAACCGAGCTCGTTGAGCGCCGCATGAGCATCAACTCGTCGAGGGAAGCCCCCAATGTCCACTGACCCTGCAATAAACTTGATAGACATTCCAGCTAGGAATCAGTCTGATCCCGCAGTGGAGATACCAATGTCACCAAAATGACCACAGAAGGAATTGAGATCGCGACCACTAGGTCCGAGCCAGCCAAAATGGAAGCTTTTCGCAAGATGATAGAGGACAGATTCTGAGCTATACACTCCAAGATGCACTCAGCAACCAATTCGGCCTTGAAATCGATTGCATAGTGGCTGAAACGAACGAACCCCTTTCGCCCACAACATAAGCAGGGTTAAGATCGGAGACGCTAGAAAAGTCAGACTCCCGAAATATTCTAGAACGACCAACCCGAAGTCCCATATGACAGCATTCTGTATTGCTATGGGCTGAGCTCACCTCTACGAGCATGAGCTGGAAGTCGGCTACAGTCAGTTGTTCGCTGAGAACCTGATTGTAGCTGCGCTGGACTTGTTCTCAATACTTGAGGAGGGCTCGATCAAAAAATTTCAAAAAACATTGACTGAGTTCCTCAAGCACTACTCCATGCTCGTCGAGGATGAAACGACCATGGCTAATCTGTGGAACACACAGCAGACTGACTCCGAGACCCTCAAGAGTTACATGACCCATTTCAAGAGCTTCATGGTGAAAATCTCGAATATCGACAACGATTCGGCCTTAACAGCCTTGAAGAATAGCCTCTAGCATGACTCTTATTTCCGTGAGGAAATGACAGTCAACATGCCACCTACCATCGAAGGTGCGATCCATCGAGCATCTAATTTTGTAAAGGCTAAAGAAGCGATGAGCATTTTGGAATGGGAATTGATTTTCGGCCCGATTCACGATTCCAAACGATCCACTCACGTGTTGACACGTGGCAACAAACTGCCACGTGTCAACACGTGAGTGGATCGTTTGGAATCGTGAATCGGGCCGTATAGCATTGCTCTTTTGGAATAGAGGCATAACGGCAAGAAAGCCCCTCAATGGATGTCCACCTCTGAAAGTTCACAATCTCAAGGAGGAGGACACAACAAGAAAGGTAATGCCACATCCAAGAATGCCGATGCCCCACCTAGTTTTGCATTCAACGTGATCCGGAGGCTAAAAAAATGGACCTGTGATCCGGATGCTTATTGTGAATTTCACAAAAGCAACGGGCATGGCACCCTCAATTGCGAGACAAAGATGAAAGTT
This sequence comes from Urtica dioica subsp. dioica, assembly GCF_054948205.1. Taxonomy (NCBI): domain Eukaryota; kingdom Viridiplantae; phylum Streptophyta; class Magnoliopsida; order Rosales; family Urticaceae; genus Urtica; species Urtica dioica. The sequence goes on along the minus strand of NC_142764.1, from coordinate 15,577,218 downwards.
TTGGCTTCACTAAAGGCGAGTTGAAAGTAATCAACTTAGGACCCCCCCTAAGAATAAAAACTTCAACTCAAAGCCTCGTGGGAACCCCTTTCCCGGTAAGAGAGGAAGATACGCAATCTGACCCACAAACAAAACCAAGAATCGACTGTATCATAAGAGGATTGAAGTTTTGTAGGGAATCAATTAATTCCATCAAAGAATACCAACGTAAGCTCAAAAACACTCCTCAAGCACCCGAATTAGGAGAGATCAGGAAGAATCTTTGATCACCTTCAAGGACAGCGAAGCAAGGAGATTAGTCACGCTCACGCCTTACGACGATGCACTAGTAATTGATTTAGATGTGTCAACCTGCATCGTAGCACACATCTTGATTGATGGGGGAAGCCTTGTGGACGCAATCTTCATAAGCACTCTGAAGAAAATGAACATCGAAGATTCCAACGTCAAACGGGAATCCACCGAGCTGACTTGCTTCACTGGATTGGTAACACCATCTATGGGAGTAATGAAGCTTCCCGTCAAGGCAGCCGAAATCAAGAAGATTTTCAAATTTGTGCTCCTCGACTGCCTGTCTCCATTCAACATAATAATGGGACGACCATGGATCCACGACATGAAGGTTGTGCCATCCACTTACCACTAGTGTATTCATTTTCCAACTCCAGAATGGGTCAAGGAAATACGTGATAGTCAGGAAGCATCTAGAATATGCTACATGAGCAACCACAAATTGAAAACAGAAGAAACCGGTGGCAGTCAATAGCAATTAATGACCATCGTCGATGCCGCATCTACTCGTGACATAAAAGCGGAAGAAGAACGTTCGGAAGAACAAGATTCCCCACATCTTGAGTTAACCACCCAGATTCAACTCGATGACGCCAATCCCGAGCATCGCGTCAAGATCGAAGCCAAGCTGAAAGGAAGCCTAAGATGAGAGATAATAACATTCTTGAAAAGAAATAAGAAAACTTTTGCATGGACCACTGAGGACATACCGGACATAAGCATCAAAGTTTCATCTCATCAACTCAACTTCAATTCAAGCTTCAAGCCTATAAAACATAAAAGAAGGAAATTGGGACCAGATAGGGCCAAGGTCATCAACGACGAAGTAGATCAACTTCTGAACGTTGGATCAATCCGAGAGGTAAAATACCCAGATTGGTTAACCAACACAGTCGTACTAAAGGAAAAGAACAGAAAGTGGCGTGTCAGCATCGACTTTACCGATCTAAACAAAGCATGTCCCAAGAACAACTTCCATTTACCACTCATCGATCAACTTGTCAAAGCCACAACAGGACATAAAATGTTGTCTTTCATGGATGCCTTTTTCAGGATACAACTAAATCCTTATGCACCCCGAGGACCAAGAAAAACGGCTTTTATCACAGATCGATGGATCTATTGCCATAAAGTAATGTCCTTCGGTCTAAAAAACGCCAGTGCAACATATCGGAGACTTGTAAATAAAATGCTCGCCGAAAAAATTGACAACAATATGGAAGTTTATATCGATGACATGTTGGTTAAATCACTCCGGGAGACGGACCACGTTGTGCATTTAAAGGAATGCTTCAAAATACTAAACAAGTATAAAATGAAGTTGAACCCGACTAAATGATCGTTCTGAGTTTCTTTTGGAAAATTTATCGGATGACCGGAAGAATCGCGGCACTAAACCGATTCATATCCCACTCAATCGACAAATGCTTACCCTTTTATAGCTTACTCAAGGGAAATAAGAAGGCCGAATGGAACGAAAAATGTGAAGAAGCATTCGCTCAACTGAAAGAATACTTAGCCACTCCACCAATTATGGCCAAGCCCGTAGATGGGGAACCTCTCTACCTATATGTCACAGTTTCCAACACACCTGTAAATAGCGTATTATTACGAGATGATCGTGGAGACCAAAAGCCAGTCTTCTATATAAGAAAATCCCTCGGCAACGCCGAAACAAGGTCCTGCTATGGAGAAATTAGCTCTAACAGTTGTCACGACCGCTAGGAAACTAAGACCATAGTTTCAGTCACATACGATCATCGTGATGACCACTCAACCCCTGAGAACCTTTCTTCATAGCTCAAATCAGTCTGGGAGATTGACCAAATGGGCAATTGAACTCAGCGAGTATGACATCGAATTTCGAGCAAGGACATGTGCAAAATCACCAAGTTCTGGAAGATTTCCTTGTAGAACTACCCCGGGATGAGCCCGAAGCCAAATTTGAGGACATAATTTGGACCTTGAAAGTGGATGGTGCTTCTTTGAAAAAGGGAACCGAAATAGGTATCCACATGGTATCACCCCATGGCGAAGTGATCGAAAAATCGTTCTGACTCGACTTCACTGCCTCAAACAACGAAACCGAGTACGAAGCCTTCATCGCAGGAATACAATTAGCAAAAGCACGTGGCGCCAAAAAAGTAAGTGCGTACTATGACTCACAACTCATCGCCAACTAGTTTAGCAGGGAGTTTGAAACATGTGATGAGCTAATAAGGCTTACATGAAGATAATTTGAGAATTGGCAATAAATTTTGATGTCTTCAAACACACCATAATCCCTAGAGGAGATAATACGTTCGCCGACACATTGGGTGCGCTGGCTTCGACATCTGACCCGTAACTCACTCGGATCATCCCGGTAGAGGTAATCAAACAACTTTATATCGTCATTATCATTAATAACATATTGAAAATAGAAGTGGGGGACTAGAGAGGCGAGATCTTAAAGTACATCACTAATGGAGATACTCCGAACGATAAGCAAAAGAGGCGCAAATTGAAACAAATTTGCACCAGATTTTGCATACTCGATGTTGTCATTTTCAAGAGAAGTTTCTCCGGTCCTTACCTTCGATGCGTCTTTAAGGGTGAATCGACTCACATTCTCTGTGAGGTACACGAAGGAGGATGCGGGAACCATGCTTGAGAAAGAGCCTTAACATTCAAAATCAAAATGCAAGACTATTTTTTTACCTACAATGATCGAAGATTGTGAAAAACGCTCCCGACGCTGCGCAAAATGCCAAAAACATGACCGAGACTAGGTGTAATTCCTCTGACCACGCAAAATGAAGAAATAAAAACATCGGAGTTTGATGTCGTTGTTCTGTACATTTACTAAGTAGCTTGTTTGTGTAACATGTGTTTTCATTTGACTAATATAGATGTATTTTTATTTAATCATTTCTTGTTATTCTGTTTTGGGCCAACCTATTTTTTTTCTCTATGAAAATAAATATGGCGAAATCCACTTCCTATTTTATCAAACCTTGAAATGTAAATGGTTCTTATAAGCATTTGGGATTGCATAGAGTATGCGGTTCGTGGGACGGGTATTGGCTCACTGAGAGTTTACTTCACGACGGAGATGCCATTTTTGGAGGCTTGGCCTATTGAGGTTGAACAATGTGCAATGAACGAAGAGAGTTAATTATCATAAAGCTTTTATCTTATACTTTTATGGTTGCGGTGTAAAGGAATAAATAAGAATGGTTACAGGTGTTTGGCAACAAAAAGACATGCTTTGTTTACTTTGTTATTATTTGCTCTTCTTTTCTTTTTTGTTCTGATTTTTGGTATATAAAAATCTACCATTGCCCATTTCATTAAAACCCAAACCAAATTGTATATTCACATATCGTATAGAGCTCCATTTTGTAAAAAAACAAAAGAGTCCATTCAATGGAGGCCATGAGGAAAAGACTGTCTCACATATCATATAAGTCTTTGATGATGAACCATTTGATTTTTTTAGCATAAATATTGAAGAAATTATGTCTTCTATGTCAATAAATCATGTCATTTGTTGATAATTATGTCAACAAATTGTGTCGATTATTAACATCTATGTTGAGAGCTAAAATAATAATATATATAAAAATTATAGTGTAGTAACCCTCTTTTTTGGAATTTAACAACGTATAAATCAACAATAATCGGTCCAAATATAATTCCTGATTTTATTGTTTTAAGTGCTTGATCTAACTTCATGTTGAACACTCTTGTTGTTATATCATGTCTATTTTCTACTTTTTGTCCAAGAATTATAGATAATGCTCTTTTAATTTCGGGCCATTTTGGATTGCATGTAAATGTTACAAATAAATCAAGATTTTCATATTTTCTACAAATTACCATCGCATCTTGATAATTTTGCATAATATATCTAGGACTTCCAGTGTGACTTGATGGAAGAATAATTCTCTTTCATCGTTATCTCCTCTTATAATAGCATCTTGTATAGCTTGATATATTTCTGACTTCAAATTTTGTTGATTTTTTCATACAAAATCTAATTGATCTTCTTCTACATAGGCAAAGGCGACGACTAAATATTGTTGAAACAATCTACCACTTCTTAGTATAGTATTCTTATGATTATGATGTTGTTGTATTTGGTAGCAATATACAACTCTCATTGGAATTCTTTTCCGTATAGGTTTTTTCTTTAAATGATCAATATTTCACTTTAAATTTGGTATGTATCTATCTTCCCCATATGGAATGAGTAACAGATATTACAATGGCATATATGAGGGATGTAATTTCGTGATTCTTTGTAGATTATTTGATTTTGTTTCAACTATGATATCTTTTCCCGTTTCATAATCTCCAACGTCACTAACTATCAATCCACGAATGTCATTTAATGTTGGTAAGTCATATTGATTAGAATCAGAATTTCTACGACCTAAAAGTCAAAGTCTTATACATGCAATATTTGTTGCTTTACATATATCTCTTATAGTTCTAAAAATAACATATGAAGATTCCGTAATTAATCTTGAAGAGTCATCAAATGAAAGTGTTGACATTCTATTTTGGATTTCATTCTCTGTGTCAATAGGTAATAAAGATCCCAATAAATGATGCATTTGACCACATATTTTAAAAATATATGGACCATGAGAGCTATTTATGTTTAAATTTATATTTGCTTCAAAAAATGTAAAAGCCATCATTGAATTCAATGTGCGAATGTTTTTTTTTTCGTTTTCAGTATACACTTTCTGGTGCTATTCTAGTGATATTGGTGCTACTTCTTGCGGTTTTATTTTCATATTACAATTTTGTGTTGTTCTTGTTGGACTGTAATGGGATGAAGTCGATGGTCTAGAAGTAGGGTTTGAAATTTCAGTATCTAAGTATTTAGTATTTCTCAGCATAATATTGTATTTAGACTATTTATATGTTCTTTGACCATGATCATATAAAAAAAATATTTATATGTTCTCTACGCATACGCATGACTTATAAATTTCAACGAAAAGAACATGACATAATAGTGGTTAGTTCAAGAACCAAGAGTGAATGCAATAACATATATATATATATATATATATATATATATATATATATATAATGTGTTTTAGTAAAATGTCGAGTTTAACCTTTGATTTTCAAAAATGTCGAGTTCATACCTTTTGTTTAACTAAAATGACGAATTTTTTTTCTGAAATGAATAATAGTATCACAAATCTCCATTTCATTGATATTAACTCTTATATAAGAAAAATATAATCAAATACAAAGTAATACCCTAACTTCCAAATTCCCAATTTTAAAATAAAAATAGCCTTAAATTGAAGTTAAATAATAAAATTCATATCTCCCAAGAGACGACTTCATTCTGTGTTCAAATTGCAACTCTAAATCCTGGATTCTCTATTCGAATATGTGATTTTGATGACTATCATCTGCCGATTTTTACCCATTTGTCTTTTTCTGTGTTCTTCACGACTAAGAGACAGCTGTTTATATTTTAGTTTTTAAATAAATTACATATATGGCGTAAATGAAATATAATAATTAGTTTTTACATATAAATGTTATAGTCAACGTCAATGAAAATTCAATAAAAATAAAATTCGTGACACTGTTGTCTATTTCAGGGTATAATTTTGTCATTTTAATTAAACAAGGGGAGTGAACTCGATATTTTTCAAAACTAAAAGTTAAACTCGATATTTCACTTAAATACAAAGTATATATGTTATATGTGTCATTTTCCCTTAACATCTAATAAAAAAAATATAAACAAATAAACATTCATTTTTTAAATTAAAAAATTGACACGTAGTGCATATGTAATTTTTTTCCTTGCTATTTTATAGGAATTTTGTTTACCATTTTTGTTTATAGAGATGAGAGGTTCGAATACGTATAAGTTGAAAATCAACTATTAATTACAGCCAATAAATAAATAATCTAATTTTCAATCTATTTTGGTCATATCTTAGTGATAGTCATGACACAAGGGATGACTTAGGTGAATTATTATATCAAAAAATTGGCTACGTAAGCCACCTAAACTATAGGAATTGTAAATTAGTCAACCTTTGGTAAATACTTTGTAAATAGCCAACTTGCATACGTGACAGCCTATTAACTACCTAAAATATATGTTTGGCTGTGTTAAATAAGTATTTTATTAATCTGTTAATAAGTTTATTTTGCTATTTATAATAAATTAACCAAATGTGTGATATATCTCAATTCACTAAATCCGTTTGGCTATATAACTTAATAACCCTTATTATATTTACTAAACTGTAAGCAAGCATATTTACTTGTCAGTTGTATTGAAAAAGAAAAAAAAATACTGCCTATAGTAAGAGCATTGTAATTGAAAATTGGTCTATTTAATGAATGAAACGACTTACATGTAAAATAGGTGATTTGTTTAAGCAACAACACTGAGAGAGCAACAATCAAACTAAATACTTAAAAAAGATTAGGAAGACAAATAAATGATCATGATTTATTTTCTATCCCATATCCATAACTAAATACAGCATCATTCTAGATATATAAATAGTTTAAATTTTGTAATCATAATTTAAATGCTGGATGAAAAAATATACACAAATAATTTATTCTTTTATCAACACATATATGTATATTGTATGTATTAATCTATTGATATAACCAAAGAATATTATCTGTAGTAAAAACAAATCATTTTTATACGAGACCTACTGGGCCTAATAACTAGTTATGAAGACAAAAAGTAATTTGAGAGTCCTCCAACATTTCAAGAGAATTTTTTGGATTCTTGGGCCTAGGAGACCTATTGAGCCCTAAACTCTTCAGTCCTGTTACCAAGTTTAGTCTGATTACTTATAAACAAGTAACAAATTTCACTACATTAGTGACATGTATATAACTATTAGTTACAAGTTTATTACTAATTCACGTAGATTAGTTACATATAGGTAACTATTTAACTGAAATTAGCATATTACACATTTATCCCAAAATATGTACCAACACATAGTAATAAATAGTTACAAAACACTTGTCCCAAAATACATACAAAACAGTTGTCCCATAATACATACACAACGTAGTCCCAAATTAGGTTCACTAAATATAATTCTCCAAATCAGATTCACCAGATGTACTTGCTATTTTTTGGGCACCGTGCTTTTAGAGTTCGAAACATAGCTTATGCCTATACATTTTCATGTAAGCTTGTAACAGCACGTTTAATGGCGTGAGATGCACAACAAATTCAACAGCCTTGATTGTGAACATGCCACAATGCCAACTAGCAACATGGTTCCAAAAGTAATCGTTACCCGTTCGTTTGTTGTGGCATGAAGCTCGCATAGACTACGTTAAACAACATTGGGCTATGATATTCGGCTAAGAGATCATCGTAAACCCTTTTGCATAGTATAATTAGAACCAGTTTCGCTATATGATCGATCACATGATATCGATCAGACCTCAACAAGTCGTATGCTGTGACATACCTCGTTAAAGTAAAAACCACAGCAATGACCCAATGGTTACCTTCCACATGGACGAGAACATATATAGTCCCAGCCGTCACCCAGGGCATTTTTCTGCTCTACTTTGGGGTATCTCACAAAGTATACACTCAACCAAAGGATGCCGGCCAATCTAGATGTAATCATCTTTGTCATCAAGTGCATCTCGTTTATTGGTACATTTTTTCTATGTACGCACAAAAGTAGGAGTTTACCGTTGTGAAACAATGTTTAAGCAATCTTTCCATTTTCTTGAGGTAGTAGAAAGTCACATTCATATTTTGCAAACATATGTAACACGGTTGTTAGGGTAAATCTGTTAATGTGTTACTAACGTGTAACTAATTATGTGAATTTGTTACTGACATGTTTCTAATTCTGTGAATTGTTACTGACGTGTTTCTAATTCTGTGAATTGTTACTGACGTGTAACTAATTCATCAATAATTAGTTACAAATGTGTAACTAAACATGTCGAATTAGTTACAACTGTGCCACAAACTATGGTCAAGCAGTAGAAAACGAATAAGTAATTCGAATTCAAATGATTATAAACTTATAGAACCAAAGAGCGACTTGGGCTGTGTCCAGGTCTTGTAGAACCAAGTCTTATTAGCAATGACTTCTACACGAAAATCGAAAGGATTTCAAAATTCCTCTTCAGTTTCAATGTACACATCATCACCACAACCGCTCAAGCGTAACAATAAATATTACAATCAGGCCTTCAATTTGAAATATTCATTATTAAACATCAAAAAGACACTTACTTCTTTATTCCTTTCATAATCGAATCTTGCATGAGTTACAAATCGCCATCGGACGCTGGCGATAAAGGGTCCTCAAGGGGATGCTTTGCTGGTTTGGAAAATCCTCTTGTGACCTTTAAGAAAATCTTCGGTTCTAGTGTTGCAATATAGAATATTGGGGGCCGTCTTACCGGTGGTCTATTTGGAGACTCATAAATGGTAATAACGCCATCGCCGGAGTTGACCTCTGAGACATCTTCATCCTCTTACATTGTTCTAAGACCTCTCTGGTTGAGCGGAATAATCATTAGAGGTAGACAACAAATAGGTTTACAATCGGGCTTGTTTCTCAAAATATGTCTCTTGAGTCCACATGAAAAGACTCCTCCGCCTGAGAAGAATAATGCTAAGGTGAATGAAGAGCTTCTAGTGTGGCCGATATGCCATCACTGTCTGATTCTAAGTCCGACGCTTCCCAAGGACCTGCCCCACCACCACTAGGTACCACTATCTCTGTTGTTTTTTCTTCTTCTTTGTCGCATGGTTCATCCTCATTACCTCAGTCTCGTTCGGTCTAGCGCTCTTCTACCATCTCTTATGCGTTCTCTTCCTCTTACTCTTTTGCTTTCTCTTGTCCTGCCTCTTCTACCTTATATTCCTCTTTCTCTTCCTATTTCTCTTCTCTTTCTCTTCTTTTTCATCTTCTTCTTTTTCTTCCTCTTTCTCTTATGTTTTCTCTTTCTTTTTGTTTGATTATTTTTCAATAACAATAACCTCGCTTTTCTTTCTCTCATCCGACAGCTTTTCAACCTGATCTTCCAACAACTTTTGCTTCACAGCCTTGATTAGCGGTAGGGTGTTCAGCATCTCCATTACATGCTTCATGTCCTCTGAAATCCTTATTGGCTCTTGATGGAATTCAATAAACTTCTTTTCCAAGTTTGCTAATCTTTCCTTAAATAAAGGAAAATGAATCAAAGAATTAGTGGAGAACATGTAACTAAATTAAGTGTACTAGATACAAACTTGTCACTTATATATATTTATTAATTACATATTTGTAACTAAAATCCATGTTTTAGTTACATGTTTGTAACTAATACACTATATAACAGTTGCATATAAGTAACTACAGTCTTTGAATTATGAACATGTAACAAATCCATATTTATATATTGCGTGTTTCTAACTAAAGTCTGTGATAGTTACAAAAATGTAACTAATATTTTTTTTATTAGTTACATCTTTGTAACTATAATATGTGTTTTAGTTACAGGTTTGTAACTAAATTATGTGAATTAGTGAGAATCAGGATTTTTACCTCATGATAGAAGATGAGTTTCCCTTATCGTAAGCAACTGCTTTCAATTTCTTTGGAGCATGACCCATTGTAGGGATGGGCTGAGAGGGCGGCTCTATGATGTCATTGCCAATGGCTCTAAATTCTACCTGGGAAACAAACAAAAAACAAACAAGTAATTAGGGTGTGTGAGTATAGCAAAATATTGCATTAGTTTGCAATGTAAAGAGACGTACCCCATGTAACCGAATGGATTGTATTGCAGACTCGGATACTCTGGAGGTAGATGACCATCGCGGAATCAATGATCTCACAACTTCTTTCACTGTATTTCATAAACCCATAGACTCCTATTTGGGTATGCACTCGTACGCCAAACATGCAAAGTCAGTAGAAAAGTTTCAAGACAAACCTTCTTTGTCGTCGATGGGGTTGTGCACTTCGGCTTTTTAAAAAAGAACTTCACGGTGCCCATGAATTGATCCCAAACAACATTTTTCCAGGGGAAGCCATTGAATGGGCATGTGTCATCAACCATCTTAATGTAAGATGTATTCTTCATGGCTACTATCCTTTGTCCCGGGAGGAGCAAATTGTAGAGAAAAAGGAGCGGAAGAAACCAGACTCACTTCTCATCATCCTTCCATCCTTGCTATCATTAATTAGTGCCACAATGTTGCCCTTGGTGGCAAGTTCCCTTGAACATGTCAACGAATAGGCTCCGTCAACAATTCGCCATATTCGTTCGTCGTCGCATTGTAAGAGTCATCTATCTGCAGGCCAGTGATCTCACTGAAATGTGCCCTAGTAAACTCCCTAGGCACACTGCCGATCTCGATTAGTAATTTGTCTCTTGATTGGGGGACTCCCTCGAAGTAACCCGTCCTCAGGATAAGGTTGTTGATTATCTTTGAGGATCGAGTTATCGAAGGCATATCCAAAAAATGCCCAAAGCACGACTCTCTGAACAACTCTAATTCTCTCATGGTCATCTTTATTTTTTCTTTGAACAAGTTGTATTGGCTCATTGACTCCCACAACACATACCTCATCAAACCCTAAACATCAAACAGTAAGATCACTAAATTAGTTAGATGATTTGCTCTAAATTAGTGACATTTTACAAGACTTAGTTACACGTCTATCACTAAATTAGTGACATTTTAGTGAAAAGTATGTAACAAATTCAAAGGGGTGTTCAGAATCAAAACTTTTTGAAGATCAATTACAAACAAATCAGTTAATGACGCAAATCTTTGAAGATTTAGACTTTATTACCACTATTATGCCTACATTCCTGCCTACATTCCATAGTTGAACACCATCAGAACAATTCAATTGCGAATATCATAAACTCGTTAGAAACTCAACGAATTTGGGTTTCTCTGCCTTCGACTCAACATATAATCATTCACGTTACAAGATGAATTGGAGTCTTCATCACCACTGGATCTCGGACATTTTACACCGCAGCTCTTCATTGTTGGACCATTACGCAATGACTTAGAAGATTTTGCCACGGCCTTCTTCGTTTTTGTAGGCTTCTTCTCCACTGGCTTTTTGAGCGGGGAACATACTCAATGTAACAAACTTTGAATAGAACAATCTCAAATATTTTTTATCCTCGTTCCACTAAAGTTTCTATCAAACTATTTTAGTATTGACTATTTACAATACACTATCATTATGTGCTGTTTTTCATTGAATAAAAATCGAGCCAAATCATTTTAGTATCGACTATTTACAATAATTATCATTATGTGTTGTTTTTCATAAATAAAAATTGAACATCAATAATTACAACTTTCGACGTCTACGTTTAACAGATATGTGTATGAAAAATCCAATTTTATTATTTGTTTGGAATTTATTGTGAGTTTATTTGTAGAAGGTAATTTGTCCATCCTTTTCATTGCTACCGTGTGGTAAACCATTTACTCCTAAATCAGAAAGATGCGACGTATCCGACCGTAACAACACTAGGACCTTGGAAAATTGTCTTATATATATGACCAGCTTTTACTAGCACCTCTTTTTCATTCTTTTCCCATACAAAATAGAAACCCACCATAAGCATTCTTGCACCGACTGACAATAATAGAACCCGCCTAAAAAAATTACTACAAGCAAAGCACCGAATCACAACAAATTACATTACATCATTACAATTCAACCCATATAAAAAAAAAAGAACGGCTTTGTGATTATTTTTATTATTTTACCTCAATATGGAGTAACAAGGTCAAAAAATGAGAGCAAACTTGAGAAAACTAGAACTAAAAACAGACCTAATCCATTGCTGATTGCCTTGCTTCTCAAGGCACTAATGAGCCTTGGTCTCTCGGGAGCACCACTCACTTGTGTTGAGTTCACTGCCTCATGCCTCGTCTCATTCGCCATCTTTTTACTGTATCAACAACAACAACAAAAATCACAAAACTCGTATCACGTCACAGAGAAAAAGACACAGAGCATCAATAATGCGATGCAGAGAGAGCTTCCATTATTGACAATTATTTTCCTGAAAGACAAACAACGTAGAGTCTAGTCACTCTGAGCAAGCATTCCTCTCTCACCTTCCAGGAAATTTACAGTTCCCGTGACCTGAAAGTTACATTCCCACAAACAGGAAAAACAAAAGAATCAATACTGAGCAGAGTGTAAAATACAAACAAGTACAAAAGTAAACGCGCCACATGCATATTTGTCTAAAGACAGTATTTCTAGTTGGTGAAGATTCAAAATAAAACCCTAAATATCTACCTATCATGGGTTCAATCTCAGAATCTTTATATTTCCGATTCAACGGCAATGAAGAATCAGGGGTGACTTACTCGGGTCAGTGGTGGTGATTGTGGCAACACCTTTGAAGTCACAAGCCACGGAAGACTTCCCTTCCTTGTGGTAGTAACTATCGAACGCGAACGAAGCATGATTCCGAACATTGTTCGGGTAATAACACTCCTCGCCAGGCTGGATCTCGGAGCAATCGGCCCGCCCGGGCCCACACGCCCAATCCAGCGCGGCCTGCAAGCTCTTCGCGTCCGCCGCCTCCGCGGCCACGCAATACGTGCGATTCGTGGTGTCGTTGGCGAGGAAAGTCCCGGCGCCGGAGACCCTGAGCAGATAGACGGGCGTGGCGTTGGCGTAGAAGAGGCCCCAATTGGCCTCGGACAGGGGCGGGGCCCGCAGGTCCTCGTTGAAGAGCTCGTAGAGGAAGACGGAGGGGGTGAGCTCGGGGCGGGCGGGGGTCCCGGCGCGGCCCAGCACGTGGTTGATGAGGTTCGAGTTGTAGGTGTCGGCGTTGTCCACGCTGGCGTGGGGCTCGAGCTTCGAGTCTCCCCGGGACGGCCAGCCCGTCTCCGAGACGAGCACCGGGACGTCCGTCACGTTCAGGTTCCGCATCGAGAAGTAGGCCGAGTCGACCATCGCGTCGAACACGTTGGTGTAGTGGAGGAGCGTGTTCGGGTCCACCATCTCTTTCGACGGCGTCAACGGCTTGAACAGCGCGTTGTCCAGCGGAACCACGCCTTTGTTCTGCATGAACACGTAGTACGGGTACAGGTTCATCATCAACGGAGCTCCGGTTCGGGACAGGAACCGAAGCAGCTCCGGGGACAGGGATTTGTTGAAGAAGGCCTATCAAAATCATTGCCAACTTTGTTAGAATCGGGCCAGGATGATTTGTTCCGTTTGAAATAAGCCCTACAAAAATGGTCTATTTCAACGAACAGCTTGTTCTTTTCGGTTAAAATTAACCGACTGGATATATTTAACCGGTTATAAAAGAAAAAACGGTTAAATGGAATAACCGGTGACCGAGAGTTTCATGTTTTACCTGAGAGGGAGGGAAAGGGTCGAGGATGAGCGCGGCGGCGTGGGGGGTGGAGACTTTGACGTCGGAGTCGAGTCCGGCGGCGACGAGAGCGGCGTGGAGGGCTTCCATGGCGGGAAGGAGGACCGGAGCGGAGGAAGGAACGGTGGTGAGGACTTCGTCGCCGACGGCCACGAACGAGATTAGGGTTTCGGGTCGGTGGGCTGCCACGTTGCGTGAGACCCACGCGGCGGCCGTGGCGTTTGAGGATCCGATGGCCAAGAGCTGGTTGTTGGGGACGCTGATCGTGACCCGGATTTTCGACCCGGAAAGCGCCCGGAGGATTCCCGGGTCGGCGTCGTAGAGCCGCACGTGGCTAATCCTCTGGAATTTGAGGAACGACACGAGGTTCGAGGGCGGCATGAGGTTTGACACGTCGGTTCCGATGTTGACTCCGACATAGGGCTCGCTGTCTTCTCCGGACTTGCCTGTCAAAATTTGAAAGAAAAAGAGCGTGAGGAAAACGGCTAAAGATTGAAACTTTATTTCTGGGTCGGACTCGTATTTTAGTTTAGGGATTACCTTGGGTTAGAAAGAGTAGGAGAGAGAAGAGAGTGAGAGAGAGGAGCTTAGTGAGTGAGGACGCCATTGGAGAGAGAGATGAGGTTGGGCTCGAATTCCTTGCATTATCTTGCCCAACAACACCAACAAAGCAAGTATTTTTTTGGGGGAGCTAAAAGTGATATTGTTGAGCTAAACACAGAGATCTAAACTCTCAAGTTACTATTGTATATTCATTCTGTGTGTTGAGTGTGTGTTTTGTGAAGAAGATGACAAGTGAAGCGATGATGCAAAGTCTCTCGTGTGGTTTTGAATAACTGGAACCACTGGACTTGGTTTTGGGACTACTGTCGGAAACTGACACTTTCCTCTGCATTTTTAGTATTTATTTTTATATATTTGTCACTTGAGGAGATCGAATTCCCTGAAATACCCTCAAGCTTTTGAATTTGATTCTTTACCGTCCTTTGCGGACTGGCGTGTGCCTCAGATTCCCTCCCACTTCCTTCCCAACTTTTAGTTTAGCTTCGGCTTATCTTCTACTATTATGAATTACTTATATGAAAGGTCCAATTACATCGTGTTCTCTTCTTTCTTGATGCAAATTATCTGGCAAAAATAAAGATATCAATTTAAAGTATGTTGGAATCCGCAATAAATACTTTAGGTAACAAGCTAGATGAATTTAAGAAGCAACCTCAGATTTACATATAAATAAATTTAGTCGGGTCATTGTCGCATAGATATTTATCATGTTTCTAATCAACTTTGTTTTTGAGTTCCCAAACAATTTGATTACTCTGAAGTCTGAACGAATTGATGAAGTACCTGCTGCCTGAGAAAACATAGTTTTTTTTTATAATTTGTTTTAATTATTTTCTTCTTATCAGATATCAATAAGATACAGGCTGGCATTTTTTTTTTAAAGGTAGATAGAAGCTATTGCTTTGCAATACCGTCCCTATAAATTATGATGTGAGATCTCGAAGGGTCCATTAAATTTGGCAAATGTAGGTTCATTCAAGCCTTCAACACTTAATATTTATATCCCATCAGCCTCTCTGTCCATATATACAGTGTATAATCAATGATTGAATTTGGAAGTGGCGCCTAAACTTATTTTGTTTTGGTACAATAGAAAAGTGTGTTCACGATATTTTTTTTTTTTTTTTTGCATCAAAGAACTTTCATTCAAAATAAAAAGCTACTAATGAGCAAGATACAACGAAGAACAGATCACAAAATTAAACCGACTAATCAAGCCGCAGGTGTCACCTAAGAACCACTGAGACATATGTACCCGAGACAACCATACAGGACTAGGCCTGTTTGGGATTTGCGGAAGCAGATCCCTGTCTCTTAGGATTTGCCGAAGCATTTCCATGTCTATCAAACGGAGATAAACTCCTACGAAACCAAGAATGCCACTCACCCCAGCGGCATTCAACCAAAGACCTTTCACCCTCCCACCGGAGGACCACCTCCTCAAACCCCACTCCCGCATATTAAGCGAGCCTTCGCCGCGGGAGCTCGAAAGCTTGAGGTCGGCAACCAACCCACCGTCCTCTCTTCGATTGAAGTATGCCTGAAGTTGCACACAAACTTCAAAGGAAAAGAGCACAAAAACGAAGAAAAGACACGGATGACTAGCAAAATCGACCAGACAAACTACTGGATCTAAATTAGAGCTAAACTCTCTAAACAACACATAAAAATTAGACAAACTAACTAGCTGAATATTTAACAGAATAAAACCCTTCAAAATCCCACCTACAAGGTTCACTCCCCCCAGATTTGTTCTCACACCCACCCACATCCATAACCACGAACACCTCTTGTCCACTAACCCGAGGTATGAGGCTGAGGAGCAGCGCCAACCCACCCCTGCGAAGATGACCGCAATGGAGAAAGGCGCAACCACCGAGGGCAGCCCGAATTTTTCGCTAGCTGAAGCCTTCGCAGATCTAAAAATAAACACGCAGAGGGGCTCCAAAACGGACGAGAAGGAGGGCTGTGGCACAGGTGGACCGGAGAACATAAGAGAAAAGGAGAGAGAGACCAAAAGGCAAGAGGGTGAAGGAGAGGACTCCTCAGCTCCCCCCCCAGATCGGAGCCACGACGGGCGTCCGGAACCCGGGAGGGAGGGAGCGGCGACGGCTGGAAGGCAAAGAAACCCTAGGTTCTCTGTTTTTAGGAGAGAGCTCAGAGTTTTTTTTTTTTTAGTTGGGCCCCACGATATGTTTGTTGGAAGAAGGATTGGTGTGTGATGGAAAATGAAAAGCTAAATTAATAATATATCCGCATCAACATTTTTTTTTTAAAAGATACACCTCAACATTCTGAAATGATAAAACATGCATTATAAAATATGGAAATGAGAAATTTCATTAGGCCTCCTATCATCTCATGTGGTGACACCATTTTGGTGTAATCTTTATACCAACTATAGTGCAACTTTTACACTAAATTACTATTTTGCTTCAATCATATCTTACACTAAAAAAAATTATAAGAATATATCTTTGTTTTATTAAGTTTCTTAATCTAAGATATATTTAAATTGGTTTCTTAATTTTATTACTTACTTGTTTTATGTTATATATATGAGATTTGTAATTAACTAGGCCACTTTAAACATGTGATTTTGGATCTAGCATATGTTTGACAATTTTTAGCAATATAGTCAAATGGCTTATGTGGCAATAATAAAGGTCTGATTTACCCTTATTTATTGACAAATTCGTCATTTTTCTCTGTCCTATTTTTTTCAAATACTTTTTTTTGCATCACAACTTCGAAAATCCGTATCTTTCTCATACGAACTCGAAATTGAGTGATTTCAGATCCTACAAATTCGTGGCGTCGAGATCTTCAAAAATAGACCCATTATGTTTGATGAAAAATTATATTTATGTCGATAATTTCAAAAAATTTCAGTTATTTCCATATTTAAGATATTAACGTGATTTTTCTACATCTATGGTATTAAACATGATTTTTCATCAAACATAATTGATCTATTTTTGAAGATCTCGGCGTCACGAATTTGTAGGATTTGGAATCACTCAATTTCGAGTTCATATGAGATAGATATGATTTTTTGAAGTTTTTATGTAAAAAAAAATGTAGAAAAAAGTATGAGAGAGAAAATGACGAATTTGTTAATAAATAAGGACAAATCAGACCTTAATTATTGTCACATAAACCTATTGGCTATTTTCCTAAAAGTTATCAAACGTAGGCTTAAAAACAAATTTCATAGGTTCATTTTGGCTATTTTGCTACACTGTCATATATATATATACATATATATATATATAAAATGATGTACTTGTATTTTATTTATTAATTATGTATAACATTTAGTAGAAATTATTTATAAACTAAAAAACATAGTAATAATAATAGTGAAAAATCAATAACCTACATATAGATAAAACAACATTTTATTAGAATATAAATTATTGTTATTTTATTTGTATTATTAACTTAAACTTTTGATCATTAAATATTTAAACTCAACAATTAAAATAAAAAATAAGTGTACTAAATTATTTAAGTTGTATTGAAGAAAATAATTTGGATTACTTTGATATCATAGTTTATAGATTAATTATATTAAAATAATGCTTAAATATTTGGTGTAATCTTGACACCAAATGAATAGTATTATATCAAATTTGGTACATTATTTATTTGGTATTAAAATAACACTAAATAGAAAAATTTAGAGTTTTGCCATTGGAGAACTCCAACTCCATTTATAGAGTTTTAGAGTACTTCGTTGGAGATGGTCTAGCAAAATATTAATAATAGGTTTGTTATATGCACACAATTTGAAACTACTATTTTGTTACATTTTTTTAATAAAATATCCCTCCAAACACTTTCTCTCACTTCTCTATACCTCTAACTCTCTCGATTTTCACTCTTCCGACGAATGATTTCCGATGATCTATGACGTCTCGAACATACACCCCCGGAATTTATCCTCTCTATCCTTGAAAAACATATCGAATTTCATAAAAAAAAAGTAAAAGATAAAAAAATAAAAAATCGAAATTCGTAAATTTCAATAAATTACGATGATTTATGATGAATTTTGATTTTTTTTTTTATTAATTTTGATCAGATTCAGTACTTTTCAATGATATAGTTAAAAATCAGAAGAAAATTATTTATAAAGATTAATTATGTGTGTGTTCGTTGAAGATCATCCGATTATCGGAGATGGTCAGAGGTCGTCATAAGAGTGGGATCGAAAAATTTAGAGAGAGAGAGAGGGAGAGAGAGAGAGAGAGAGAGAGAATTGAGAAAAAGTTTAGGAGGGGCATTTTTCTTTAAAAAAGTGACAAATTCTCGTTTCATATAGTGTAAACATAACAAGCTCATTCATAATATATTTCTACTTAAGAGATCTACAGAATAAAAAAAAATTATTTTAATTTCGAAATAGAAATAATCTTCAATTCTGAATATTTTTCCCGTAGATCCGTCAAATTTTACACTCAATTTGTTTTATCCTTGTCAGTGTCCATCTAAAATGACTCACGTTCAAAATATATTTTCGAACCAAAAAATTACTTTTAAAAATGTCTTAAGTCACGTTTAGTATTTTTGTGTTTTCATATAATGTTTTTACCTATGTTTTCAAGAGTAAATAATTTAATTACATAGCGTAAATACTTATTTACAATTAAAAAAACATGAAAAAATGAAATTTTAATAAAACACAAATAATCTAAAAAGGAAGACAAAGTTGCCCCATATTTTTTTTTCATAAACAGTAAAATTATCAAATATTCACATATATTACAGTTGTAAATTCTCACCCCAATAACGCAGTCGAATTTATAATTTTTTTAAAAATAAATCATGAATATTTACGATAACAAATCATCGATATACCATAGAAGCCATGAAAAAAGTTGCATGTTAAAAAAGAGGATGAATTGGAGGAGGTGGAGGAGTGGTTGTGCTTGAATAATGACGTTCACCGTTCATTGATGAGGAAGACATCAACGCTCGAATAAATTAGAAGCGACGATGATGAAAACAAACATGAGAAGTTATTTTGACAAAACTTAGAGCGACAATAATCACAAATTGTTAATGTGACAATGGCAAGTGGTTGATGTTAGTGACATAAACAAAAATAACAAGAAAGAAGATAACTGATAAAGAAAATTGTGTATGTGGAAGTTTAGTTAGGCGTTAGCGTTTGTGGAAGTTTAGTTTGTGGAAGATAACCGATAATCATACTTTTCAAAATTACATTTGTGTACACTAATGTGGAAGTTTCATAACTATCTAACTAACTTTTTGAACAATGGATGCCTAAACAAATGCATGTGTGTTGCATATGGACTTCACTGATCTACGAAATTGAGTTATAATTGAGACCCAATCCGTTATTTAAGATTAGTATGCATTCATATACCCACATTTTCTTTCAATGTGGGACTTTTGTTGTCCCATTTTACTTTATAATTATGTGGTTTCTTTAATACTCTCATAGCATTAACTTTTCTTTTTAACTTAGCTTTGATTTTGACAAATAAATAATCTATGAGAAATAATAAACTAGTTTCAACTGGTCCTTGCGATGAGTGTGTGATCTCACTCAAAATATGGCGCCATAAAATGAGCTATAAATTGATAATAAATACTATTTTGATCTCTAATATTTTTCATTAGAATTTCTTTGTTGTTCTTGTGTATGATCATAAGGTTTCATAAAATGGTTGAGAATTTTTTTATAATTTGAATCAATGACTAAACTTTTTCTGTAATATTAAAAATTTGTGCCAATTCTGTTAATCAAAATATTCAAATATAATTTAAACGAGTTAATCCAATAATAGACAACTATTTTATGCCACCATTAAAAGTTCTTGAAAAGTATGATTATCTTTCAAATATAATTTGCAATATTCGTGTACATATATATTCTTTGTCTAAAAAAAAGGTGGTGATTTGATAGACAATTTGCCAGCCATTATAGGGCAAACCCAAGAAGCAACGACAATATTATTTGCAATCAAACAAAGTACGGACTACCAAGCTCTGCTCCCTCCGAGAGTAGTGTAGTATAATAGCGCATAGCAGCCAGTGACGAGCATGTGACTCTTCTTTAGTGGGTCTCACGCTCTCACTCACACCCACACAAACCGACAGCACAATATACACATTGTTTTATAACTAATTGGAATACAAATATACGTTGCAAATCGGGTTAGCATTATTGTAGAACGAAAAAAAAAGTTCTAAATGTCGGAGAAAATCGACAAAAATCACCGACAAAGTCGTTGCCGGATGACTGACGGCCGACGAGTACGACATTTTTCATTTCGAAACGACTTTTCGTTTTCATAAAAAAAAAAACGACAATTTTCGGTGCTTTTAAAGAAAGAAAAAAAGTATATATTCGACGATTTCTGGTGACTTTCGGCAAGTTGCGGCGACTTCCAATGATTTCGGTCGGGTCTAATTTGAGGAAGACGATTCAGTAGGAGAGAGAGAGAGAGAGAGAAGAAAAATGGAGATAGATAAAGGAAAGCGCACTTTTTCTACACTGATGGGACTTGTGCGTGTGACATCAGTGGGTCCTATACAAGTGTAGTAGTCAGTGTAGTACGGCAAAAATTATTTAATATTTGAAAATAATATATAACCTACTGTAATATTAGAAACCGTAATATTATAATATAGGAATCAAATTAATGATCAGCAGTTTATAAATCAAGGATTTAAATTCCGGGGAAACCGTACGGGAACCAGTCCGGTTCCCTTTTTTTTTAAGAGTCCGGCACCGGAATGACCAAAACCGGAGGTTTCCGGTGATTCCGAGGAAACCGACGCGACCCAGTGCAAATCTTCTGGAATTCTGCCACATTTCGAGCTTCCCGTCAACTTACCGACGCTCCGAGGGCCAAACTTCTCCAAATACCGCCGGAAGGCACTGGTATTGGTGAGCTTCCCGACGTGAATTTGTATTTTGATGATTTTGAGTTTTTTTTTTTTAATTTCTTGATAATTCTTGAAGATTAAGTATAAATTGATAGTTGTGAACATGAATCTAGTTTTGATTATGAGTTTGTGTTCATGTTTTCTATTTGTTTTTATTAATCCGAATTCTTTTGTTATTTTTTAGTTAGTTTGTGATGATTATGGTTATATTGAGATTATTGATTTATTCCGAATTTCTTATGATTTGTATTCAACTTTATTTTACATCCGGGAATATGTTAGACTTTGTGTTCATTTTTTCTAATTTTTTTTATTAATCCGAATTAATCTTTGAATTTATTGTTAGTTTGTGATGATTATGGTTAAAATCATATATTTAAAACCATTATTGTTTTATTCCGAATTTCTTATGAATTATTTTCAATTTTCATTTAGACCCGGGAATATGTTAGTTTAGAACTTTAGATCCGGGAATATGTTAAGAGTTTGTGAATATATTAGAGTTTGTGAATATGATTCATGACTGTTAGTCTAATTTAATTTAGTAAAGGTGGTTCATGATACGGGCGCGGAGGTATGAATTAGGGCCCTAGTATGAATGATGCCATGTCATTTACGTTTAGTAATGACGTTGATGACTTGTTCTACAACTTCGAATCGGTATCAATTGGTCTTCAAGGCACGGAGTCCTCGTATGATGACGGGTCTTCCAGTTACAATCAGGACGACTACCCACCACCAACTCTAGCTCCCGACATGGTGCGACCATTTCCAGGTTATCACATCCACTCCATGTATGTTGCTGCAACTCAATATGAGTATGACTATCACTTGGACAGATACTTTCGTGCACATGCTCATTACATGAGTTGTAATCTACTGTATGACCGCTACATACGGTCGCTATCCAGAGTAGTCTTTTTATTTCTGTTATGTTGAATTTGGACTATGGTATTTGGTGGATTGTGTTGAACTTTATCATTTTTTTTTGTACTATTGAACTTAGTTTTTGTTGTGTTTGTAATTTGGTAATGTATTGAAACATCGTACACTATTTTTAATTTTATGAATTTTATCCTACGTACTTTGTATGTTTTTTGTATATTTATTTTCTGGATTTCTCTCGGTAAATACAGTATTTGACGGTATTCCTCAATGGTAACGGTAAGTTCAACGGTACCGGTTTCCTTTTTTCCTGCTTTCCCCACTATTCCTTTACGATACCAGCGGTTACCAGTAAATTTCGAACCTCGGAACGGTTACGGTAACGGTATTTAAATCCTTGATATAAATATAGGAAATAATAAAAATAAAAGAATGGTAGTGTCTCGGGCCTAATAATAGTATTGTTTATGCTTCCTAAGAAATAAATAAAAAAACAAATATAAGAAGTAAATGCATAATAAAGAATGAGAGTGCATTTTATATATCTAAATTTGATATGAGCTTAGATTTTAAAATGTAAACGGCTCATTTAAATTAAAACTCTTATACTTCTTCACTAAATCATTTTAACATTTTTCATTACGTTATTTATTAATACATATGTGTATTTTAATTACGTTTTTATTATATTTTTATTCAAAATATGTTATGCAATGTTATATATATATATATATATATATATATATATATATTTGAACATATTCTTGTAACATTATTTCTATTCGATTTTCCATCGGAACGTCAGTTTTCCAAGGAAAACGACATTTGAAAACGGTAAATGAGTTGCATTTTTTCCACAATTTTTCCGTTTGATTTTTCGTCGACTTGTCGATTTTCCGTAAATCGGGAGGTTCGAAACGGCTTCGAAAATGGCATTTCGAACCTTGGAAAAAAAGTATAAAAAGGCTTGGCATTCTAACTACATCTTACTTTGGAATTAAAATTATAATGGTTATCCACCATTAAGCAACACAACGAATTAATGTTTACGAATGAGGTATTATAATTTAAAGTTATTTACAATAAAAATATTCATTGTTTTCAATTTATTGTAATTTAATATTCATTCTTTTAAAAGTTGTGGTAAAAATACTCAATGTTACAAAATCGTACGTGTGTTATTACCTGACCGTTAAATTAGATAAAAAAACAAAATTAAATATAATCAGAATAAACAATTTATTTTTGTTATGTTAAAATATAAACAAAATTAAAACGTCTCTCTCACACACATCCATATATAAAAAGAGCGTCATCATTTTTTTAATAAAAATAGAAAGATCATAATTTACACTATATATATATATATATATATAAATAAAGAGCGTCACATTTTTTTTAATAAAGAGAAAAAACCACAATTTATGTGTATGTTTAAGATATTATATATATATACATATATATATATATATATATATATATATATATGTGTGTGTGTGTGTGAGAGAGATAGAAAAAAAGTGAAAGAGAGGAGGAGAGGTTTTAATTTTGTTTATATATTTAAACATAAGAAAAATAAATTAGTTATTTGTAATATTTTTAGAATTTTCGGATATATACATGTGTTTTTCCATCCAATTTAACGATCGGGTGGTCACGGAGGTACAATTTTGTAACATGAAATATTTTGACCGTAATTTTTAAAGAATGAGTATTAAACTGCAATAAATAAATAAAAAATATTGAGTATTTTTAAAACCAATAAATCAACAAGTTATAACGGTTGTTTTTCAAATTTTAGTGGAGTAACATGAATGTACTACTACACAGTTCAACCACCATTTTTTGGTTACAAAGATTATAGTCCTAGTGGGAAGGAAATTGTTGCACACAGTCACCATATTTTGCTTTGTTAAAAGATTCGCTGGGTCGCTCATCTGCTAGTAATATTAATATTAGCGTATGCCAAACTAGGGAAAGATCATATGACTTGTTTTTAAGCTATTTCATATATAATTTCTCACTAAAAAACAAGAAGAGTGTTGATGATTTCAAGGGAAAGGTAAAACGCTTTAGATTCTAATTTATAGAAATTCGGAAAATTAACTAGAATCCTAGGCGACGATATTCAAATTCTTCTTCAAAAGAGATCAATTTTGGTCTGTGAGTGCAACGTTGAAAGCCCAAGGCAGGACATTCCCGGCCAATAATAATATCGAGTTTCAACACATGGCTCGAACTTTTTTGTGCATGCCAAGATCACTTTTTGCAGTCAGATTGCAGTGCCACCGACACTACAATCTAATGCCATCTTCATCCCTTAGCATGTAGCCGAGCCCTTTGTGGGTAGGGCTGAAATTGGATCGATTCGGTTCGGTTTCTTATTTTTTTATATCCGAATCTGAATATTCGGTTTTTAAAAATTCAGTCCAATATCCGATCCAGTTTAGTCTAAAACCGAAATTCGGTTATCCAAATATTCAGTTATCCGATTTCTTAAATCCAATATCCGGTCCAGTATCCGTTTTTCAAAATTCGGTTATCCGATTTTTTAAATTTCGGATCCAGTTTTGTATCCGGTTTAAACAAACCGGCTATCCAGTTTTTATAATACATATCTAGTTCTAAAATTATTACAATGATTTAAATACGAGTCATATAAAACTCTAAAATAATAATCCATAGTCTAAAAAATAAAATAAAAAAGTTAGGTAAAAAATGTTGTGAAGTTGTTGTTGTTGTTGTTGTTGATGTTGTTGTTTTTTTTTTTTTTTTTTTTTTTTTTTTTTTTTTTTTTCAAAATCATGGTCTAAGTGGTTGTGAAAGACCTATTTTTAATTTAATTTTTCAAATTTGTCTAAAATCAAATCCGATATCCGGTCCAGTTTTTGAAACCGGATCGGTTATCCAAATCCGAACTTCGGTTATCTGACGTGGCTCCAGATTTCGGTTTCGGTTCGGTTTGGATATCGTTTTATCCGATTTTTTGTTCGGTTTTGTACAGCCCTATATAAAAGATAGCTACCCAAGCTGGTGGCTTCCTTATTTTTCTTTATCATCATATTTGTAATGGCTTACATATTTGAACTGTTTATGGATATTTACAAAGGTTGATTTATGTAGTTCTATTCCATGCAAAATTATATACTCAATGCTTCAAAAGTTAATTTATGTTTATAAGTGTTTATATGTATATATAATGTTAGTGCGAGAAAAAAAAAACAATTAAACTGTGTGAAAAGAATAAAAACTGGCCAAAAAAAAAAATTAAACTTCAAGGAAAATAATATTCAACAACTTTGTTTTAGTTAAAAATAACTAATTTCTATAATTAAGGAACTAAGATCATTACAAGTAATTGAGAATTACCAATAAAAAATAGATCCAAATCGGTTTCAACGTTTTTCTTTAAACCAAAAAAAATTGTTTGTTTATAAATGAGATAATATGTCAACCACTATTAAGCATAAAGAAAATCTGGACAACAGGTCTAAGTCTAAGAAAAGGCATGATAATTTGAAGACGGGGCCAAGGGATGACGGCATTGGAATACCTTTGTTCTCACTCTCGTCTTTATATTTCCATATGATATTTGAACACATATCTATTATGAAATTTACTTATCATGAAACTACATATCTAGTTTCTTATAAATTTCAGAAATTAGGAGTAATTAACCACAATAAACTAGTATAAACTGAAACAGCAATTGAGAAATATTAAATATTTTCTTTCAAATTTTGAAATCCCAGAAAGAAAAAAAATAAAAAAACGAATGTTTTTTTATCCCTTTTATTAACAAAATACCTTCCATTTTGCAAAGCATGAGAAGAAGAAAAAAAAACCCTAATTTTTTATATGAACAGATTTAAATACAAGATTTTGATGAAGTTTTGTATACTTGCATATTCATAAACATTTATATCAACATTTAATGTCACCATAAAAAACCAGGATAAACATGTGTTCCTCTAACATATATAAACCAATTTGAATCGGATTTAAATCTAGGGCCCCGTTTGGTTAAGTTTTCTATTCCTGTTTTCTGTTTTCTGATTCTAAATTCTAGAAAACAGTTTTAGAAAAACTGTTTGGTTATAAATTCAGAAAACAGATTTAGAATCATGTTTCTGTTTTCTTTGAAATTTGTTTAGAAAACAGAAAACAATGAAAAGTTGTTTTCTATTTTATCTCTATACAATTGAATGGAAAACATAACCAAACAACATTTAAAATATTCCGAAACGTAATTCTAAATCTGTTTTTTAAATTTAAAAATTAGAATCAGAAAACAGAATTTAAAAACAGAAAACGAGTTTAGAAAACTAAACCAAACGGCCCCAGGTGTTCACACAACTCTATTTTAGCATTCTAAATGTTAAAACATAACGATTTGGACTACCATGCATACCGTATGATTTTTTATGTTCCTTTGAAAGGATATGTTCAATGGTTTTGTGCTCTTCTTTTTGAATTATGGGTTGACAGAATTTGAATTGATCCTTTTTTTTTCTTTTTTCTTTTTTTACGGTTATCTTATCGATTTGTTACCGTGTAGGTTTGCGTATACGCTAGCTTTGCAAGATTTTCAAAATTAGGAAGTCGACGAGACCCCTGAAATTTCTTAAACTTAAACTTTTATGTAAAATTATATGACTATTTTATATTATACCCTTTCTGATATTCTTTTTCATTTTTTGCTCCCGATTTGATATTCTGGCCCGCTAGTGCCCACCATTACATATATTGAAATCTCGTTCCCGTTTCCCGATATGCGGGATGATAAAATTTCGGAAATTGGTTAAAACCCATAAATATTTCGCTAATACCTCACATATTAGACTAAATTTTTTCCTGAAATACGCCACAAATACCGCACATTAATTTTAAATACTGGAAAATTTTAACTTTTTTAATTATAAATTTTATATTTATATGTAATATATATATATATATATATATATTAATGATATAATTACACCATGAATTTCATTTTCTAGACCCAAAAACTATGAAAATATCACCATTAGACCCGTTACTTAAAAAATATCCAAAATTGGACTTTTGGACACATTTCGGACAAAAATACCCTTATTTCAAAATAAACTCTATCTTCTTCTCCAACCACACCATTCTCACTCTCTCACTCTCACTTTCTCTCCAACCACAACCACACCCATTCCGACGCCCATTCCGACGAAACCACACCCATTCCGACGCCAACCACACCCATTCCGACGAGTTCCGACACGCCTCCGACCGAAGCTCCGTCACGCCTCCGACCGAACCACCATAGCTCCAACCTTCACCAAATGACAAAAAAGGTTAGTTTTTTATAGTTTTTTCATGGTTTGATTAGAGTAGGAATAATAGGATACAAGATTTGAGTGGTTGTTAGTTATTTTAGGTTGATTTGAATGAGATTTGGAGTTGAAATTTTTTTTTTTTTTTTTTTTAATTTCTGG
The DNA here is from genome assembly GCF_054948205.1 of Urtica dioica subsp. dioica. Taxonomy (NCBI): domain Eukaryota; kingdom Viridiplantae; phylum Streptophyta; class Magnoliopsida; order Rosales; family Urticaceae; genus Urtica; species Urtica dioica. The sequence goes on along the minus strand of NC_142764.1, from coordinate 15,549,682 downwards.
GAAATTTCCGATGAATCCCATCGGAATTCATCGGAAATTTCCGACTAGTTCCGACCCTTTCCGACCTCTTCCGATGTATCGGAAATTCCGACATTTTTTTTTTTTAAATGATTTAAGATAAATAAAGAGTTTTTTGTATTTTTTTTAAATGATGAACAACATAATTAATCTAATTAGTTGTTTGTGTAATTAATGATTAGTTTTTTTTAATTATGAACATCATAAATAGTTGTTTTTTTTTTTTCTAATTAATGATTAATTATTTTTTTTATTATGAACAACAATTGTTTTTTGTAAGTATATTTTTTAAATGATCAACATACAAATTAGTTGTTTTATATAATTAGTTTTTTTTTTTATTATGAATTCTTGGAGTTATGAAGTTTGTTGTTTTTTTTTAATTATGAATTCATGGAGTTATGTTTAATTCTATTAATATTTTGTGATAATTAAATATGTAGGATAAATTGACGTATTTATGCGACCACGACTTTGCCGGTCGAATCACGTACGGTGGTTCGGGGCATATTAAGACGGTGAAAGAAAAATTCACCGATCTCGGTCTACTTCAAAGGGTCGCGGAGAGTCCCTTCGCTCAATTCTTCGAAGGGAGCACACTAAACTTTTCTACGGTACTTCTACACTCTCTTCTTCTACGTAAGATCCATCCAACAAAAAGGGGGGAGATTCATTTCGGAATAGGAAATAAACGCGTGAGATTCGGGAGACTCGAATACGCATTGATAACCGGAATGAGCATGGAAGATGGTCCATCGAAGGAGGAGCAGAATGAGCGGAGGAGCGATAGGCTCATTAAAGATTACTTGAACGGCGTGTCAAACGCCAAGTTCGACGCCTTGATTAGCGCGTTCAAGACATGTCAAGATCCAAACGACGCGTACAAGCTTGGATTATGTGTGTTTGTCTTGGGATATCTCCTTGGACTAGAACACAACAAGGCAGTCAACGACAAGTACCTATACATGGTTGAGGATTTGCCGTTCTTCTATTCTCTGCCATGGGGGAACATCTCGTGGGCTGAGACGATGTCTTCCCTCTCAGTAAACTTGCTGCGGTACTACAAACGAGTAAAGGAGAAATCTCTCAAAGAGAATGTCCTACAGAAGGAGGCGAAGTATTCCCTATCAGGGAATTTGCACGCGGTGCAATATTGGGCGTTCGAGGCGATCCCGGAGATTGGTCGGCAGTTCGGGAATAACGCCGGTGTTCGAGTACCGAGGATGAATTCTTGGTCAAGCACTCGAGTGATCACGCGCAAGGACGTGGAGAAGGTTTTGCTCACGTATAAGTGTCCATTTCTCTCCCGCGTGCCGTTAACCATCAATAAAACTGCAAGAAATATCAAAAAAATGCATTAAACTTTGATTTTTTCCAAACTCATCGGAATTGGTCGGAACCGGTCGGAATTGGTCGGAACCGGTCGGAAACGGTCGGAAACGGTCAGAAACCATCGGAAATTTGGTCTTGTCGGAATGTGTCGGAAAGTGTCAGAAATTGTCGGAATTTGTGGCTTAAATTTCATCGGAATTTTTACATGATTTTCATCCGAAAAGGTCGGAATTCATCTGAAATAACGTTAAATTCCGGAAACTTTTACCTACATCTACCAACTTTATTTTTTCTATACAAGCTATATGACTAAAGCAATAAAAGATGAATGGAGAAGCATACTTACCCATTTTGAAGGAATTACACCAATTGGATACGCGAAATGATGAAAAAATGATAGACAATGAGAGAGAATGAGAGAGAATGAGAGAAGTAGAGAATGAATTTTTTTTAGTAGTGTTATATGGTCTTGTAAGGGTATTTTTGTCCGAAATGTGTCCAAAAGTCCAATTTTGGATATTTTTTAAGTAACGGGTCTAATGGTGATATTTTCATAGTTTTTGGGTCTAGAAAATGAAATTTCTCTTTAACAACTTATCAGAAGCTCGGTGCAACACTATTTTAAACCTTGCATACAACCAATACACAACTATACAAGTAGTTCAACAATTATGAACGGTTCAAACTTCAAACTCCTGTGGAACTTCTTAGTATATTCATTTTTGCATGTAATGATCGTGCCAATGCAAATGTGATAATGATGCCATTTCTGTGTTAAGTTTTCCTTTTCTTTTTCTCCCTCAGTTAGCATTGTCGTTTAAAGTAGTTCTGTTCTCTCTTTTTCTTAGGGGCGATAGATGCCATTTTGTCCTTTTTTTCTTTGTGATGCAGTGTCGTTTGTATGCAAGTGAATGGAAACGACGAGAGACGATGAAAGAGTTGAGCAAAAGGCAAAGCACTCTGGGCTCCACATAAAAGATAAAACAAACCAGACGAGATTTATATATTACACATACGCGCCAACAACCCAAGAGGCTCGTGTGGAACTGAATGTGTTTCTTCAACCTGTGTTTAGTTTTAGACCTACAAAAATTTCATGCGAGCCTGAAACTGAAACTCCAAAACTATATTAAAAAATAAAAAAAAGGCCAAGTCATTTATCAACAACCCGTTGATGTGTGGCAGTCCATTTCGGGGGTGGCGAGTCACCGGAGCGCGTTGACAAAGGCCAACAAGGACTCAACGTCCCTCTTCTCAGAGGGGTACTTGATGGCCTGACCCGAGTGCTTCGGGAAGAACAGTATCGTGGGAAAGCTCTCGAGCTGCAATTCCCTCTGCGCAAACTCTTTCTGATCCCCGTCGGCTCTAAATTTCGCCACCTTGACCCCGCTCCCCGCCAGCCTGTCCGCCACCTCATCGAACGAGGCTTCCATGGCTTGGCAGAAGCGGCACCACGGCGCGTAAAGCACCACGACCCACGCCTCTTTCCGGTCCCCGAGCCTGGCCAGGTTCTCGACCCCGCCACGTGTCAGTCCCACGACGTTCCTGGACCCGAAGATGTCCGCCGCGTCTTCGGGCCGGGCCTGAGCGGGGCCCGCCTCGTCGCCCTGCCTGATGTTGCCCTTGTGGAGCCCGCACTCCTTGGCCTTGGCGTCCTCCCACCACCACCGGCCCTCCCTCTCGTGCTGGCCCGGGAGCACCGGCCTGGTGCACGGCTCGCACCCGATCGAGACGAACCCTTTGGAGTGCAGCGAGTTCACCGGCACGTCCATGGCCCGCAAGAACCCCCAGACGTCGGCCCCGGCCACGTTGGCCACCGGGTTCCACTTCACCAGCGAGCCGGGCCCGCCCTCGAGCCCCTCGAAGGCCGGGTCCACCTGGACGACCGGGACCTCGGACCTCGTCCCGGGGGACTGGTCTTTCCTCTGCCCCGTGATCCACGCCCTCAGGCCTTTCAGGGCTCGCCGCAAAGGCCTCACCTTTCTCACCCGGCAGCACTCTTGGTGCCCGTCCTCGTAGAACGAGAACAGCCCTTTGCTCCGCACCAGGGCCTGAGTCTCCACCGCGTCCGGGAACATGTACTCGATTCTGATCCCGTATCGCTTCTCGACCTCGTCGAAGAACTGGTACGTCTCCGGGTTGAGTCTTCCCGTGTCGAGGCTGAACACTCTGAATGGGCGGCCGGTGAGACGGGCGTACTCTATCAGAACCACGTCCTCGGCTCCGCTGCGGAGAGATATCGTGAAAAGAAAAATGTCAGGAAATCGATATAGAGGTTTGTGTGATTCGTCGATTTGTAGTTGGGAAATGAAATTTACCTGAAGGCGATGGCGATGTCGTTTCCGAATTTCTCTAGGGCTTTGTCCATGATTTCGAGAGGGGAAGCGTTCTCGAGGCTCTTTGCCAACTGCTCGTAATCCTCGGTCTCGGCTTTTTCTTTCTCTTCGACTTCTGTGAATTGTCAATTTTGGGAGTAAGAATCAGAATCTGTAGGCGCACAGAAAGAAAAAAAAAAAGGAGAGAGATAGAGAAAGAGGCTTACGGTTCGGAGCAACAGCTGTAGAAGCATAAGGTACGATCGAATCGCTTCGCTTAGGCTCAGCGTTCAGAGGCTTCACTGAACTCTTTCTTTGGGAAAAGGTTAAAGCCGAGACCTGCGCTTGAGACCGTTCTAAAATCCGAAGTGAACCAATCGGCAGAGCTGCAAATCAAGGAAAGAGAGATAAAATTCGTCAGCGTTTACATTACAGTGTTCCCAATAAATCAAGCGAAAAAAAACCCCCACAGTTATCTGATTTAGTAAAACAGGACAACGAGCCAAACATTCCGAATAGGCCGATCTATAACGGAGTTGCTAATCATGACACTTAATTAAAAAAAATACAAATTTCATGCCGGAATAAACGTCTTGTGTACTTTTCTCAGAACCAAAACATAATAACTCATAAACTATATTATATTGACAGTAATTTACAGCGACGACAAGAAAAAATACCTTTCAGCTCCGAAGAGGCACTCGAAAATGAAAACGAACGACCAGAGATCGCCGATGACGAAGAGGAAGAAGTAACAGCAAGAGCCATTGTTGTTTAACGAATCGAGTTGCTCTGAATTATTTTTACTTTTCTTTTCCTTTCTTTCTCTTGTGTGGCTAATTTTTGTTTCTGTTCCGTTTGTGTGTGCTTGATCTTGTGGTGAGAGATCTGTATTTGATTAAATAGAAATCCTAATAAAAGGCTGCTTTCTAGGTTCATTGAACCTGGACGCTATTACGTCCTTATGCAGAGGCAAAAAGCTGAGCTGACATGGCAGCATATTATTGGGCATGCCTCTTTTATCGGTCATCGCTTTCGTCACGTGGCTGGCCGCTGGCACAAGCACGGCCATGAAAACAGATGAAATTAGAATAAAACGGTTTTTATCAAATAAAAGAAAATAATAAAACGGTTTTGTTTTGTCTCTAGACGTGTGGCTTTAGGGCATTTTTGCTTAGATTCATCTTTCCTTTTCGGTCAATGTCGAAGCTTCCTGCTCTTTTCCTCTCAGTTATGCATGGGGGCCAATTTGAAAAAAAACATATCAGAAGGGGTTTATCCATAAATTTCTTAGGTAAATTAAAATAAAATAAAAATCTACGCTTAAAGCGTCGTTTTTTTTGCATACTAGAGACTCAATAATATGGCTCCATCTTACACACATGAACGACGATATGCAATTGTTATAGCTTCATTTTTGGTACAAGAAAATGACACTCGAATTATAGAAAAATGACACATCAACGTAATTAAGATACTCGACTCAAAATAATGTATAAACTAAACATTACAAGTCCACGTTTCAAGCAAAACCCATGTCACTAAATCCATCCAAACAGGGCCTGAAAACTCAAAGCCTCACTCAACATACTAACGGAAAGCTCCCCTCGCTAAAGCCTTCTTGGATGCCTCAATTCACCTTTGAACAAGACGACATCGCATAGTCGGGCTCGGCAAACCCTCTCACTGGACTCTAAAATGATTTGGTTCAGTTTCAAAATTGAGCTCGGCAAACACTCTCATTGGACTCTAAAACGATTTGGTTCAGTTTCAAAATGGTAGACCGCGGATTAGACTAGATCGAACCAGTCATAAGCTCGTAAATTTTTAAAATAGTTTTAAGACATCGAAAGCTACTAATATATATACATATTTATATATATATATATATATATATATATATATTATTGTTTTTAAACTAACCGATCATTCTACTATTGTTGACTGCGTTGTTACTTCTTAAGGGTGTACAAAAAAGTCGAACACCATAAACCCGATTGGAATGCCGGTGCTTTTAACGTCCGATCCGATTTAAAACGGTTTTATCTAATATGGCGTCGTTTGGCTTTTAAGACTGGTTTAAAACGGCATGATCTAGTTATAAAATTGTAGACCGCGGTTTAGATTGGACCAGACCGATCCTAAGTTTGTAAGAATTTTATTTATACTAATTTTGAGACATTTGAAGCTACTAATTAATATGTGATATAATATGTATTTTGTAATTATATTTGTTACTCATGTAAATTGCACAGTTAAAGCATGAGCTCGAAAGCTCTTCGAGAACAGGAGGAATCCAGCACCGAGCTCGAGTCAAATAGGCCCGAGTGACATGAAATAAGGAACGACCCCTTCATAAGACAAGAACGAACCATACCAAGCAAAACTTCAAAGAGAAGGGAAGTTGATATGCCAAAGACTAGTCAAATAAATAAAACACGTGTAAATAAACAAAAACTTAAGTAAAACGCACACCTCGGTTACTCTAAGCCCTCGGGGAAGTAACCATCACTACACACGTTTTGGGAGCAGTTATTCAATAACTATCGGTACGTGGGCTTGATCACCCCCACGTACTCGACCCCAAGCACGATAAATAGACAAGGATGAAGCGGTGACAATTCACATTTTTGTACCGAGAACACGACCAAAAAACTTCACATATTGTCCATCACGTACCCTCAGTTACATTATCTCTTTTACTAGATTCGTTTGTAATTTAGATATAATCTGGCCTAGAAATTGGAGTTCTCGGGACTGCGTGCTCGGAACCAAGTGCTATTCGTGAGACAATTGTTGTAACATTTTTTTTTCTGTCAACAATACTCATGTTGCTATTTGTTGTGTTTTTTGTTGTTAAATTGTTTTATGCTGATAGAAGTAATGCAAAATATTAGGGTTGTGGACAATTTTTTTAAAAGATTTCAAATTTGTTTTTGGAACTTTAAGAATCGAATAACAAATTATCAAAACTGGTTTAAAAACTGCATATGATTTTGAATAATCGGATAAATTATTGTTTGGCTACTGAATTACAGTTTTTGGACTAAACCAGTCCAATTATTAGCCCAAAAATTTGAAAATCAATAATTTATATTGAGTTAGTCCAATTATTATGCCCCCTAGATCAATTGAATGTCTAAAATATGATAATTGTTAGTTTTGGACTTCATCCTTTATCAGAAAAGACGTATTGGGCTCATGAAGAGGGCAAGTCTAAGCCTAGAGAATTATTTTAAAATCTGACCCACGCAGCTTAAAAATATCTTGTGACGAGCTAAATCGTTTTTGGTTTAGCCTGTCAACGTAGACGGCAAGATAAGCCCATTTTTGTTTAGCACGACATAACTAAAATGACGACCTCAACTATTTCTTAGCCCCCCACAAACAATTTGGCACTTAAGCTATTCCAAACACAGCCCACTTCATGAGAAATGATGAGCTAAGCCATTTTCCGCTTATGATAATCTCGATGTCACAGATCACTGCCTTTTTTCCGCTTTCTATTTTATTTTATTAATTGCATGAACATTGTTATATCATCTTCTAATGCCTTGCGAATGCCATCACAGTATAAATTAGTTTTATTGTTTTTATTGTTCTTTTGATATTTTTGCTCATCTCTTCATTTGGAAGAGTAATAAGACTAAGACCCATTTTTGTCTTTATTTTCACTATTAGGCTCCGTTTGGAACCCGGAAAATAAGAGAGAAAGTGAAAATTATAGAGAAAATGAAAATGTAAGAGAAAATAATAGAAAAAGTCAAAATTCTAATTGTGTTTGTAAGTTATGGAAAATATGATAGAAAATTGACGGGAAAGTAATGATGAGACCAGTGACGGAGCTAACTCAGGTCAACAGTGGGCCCCCCTCAAATTTTTTTTATTTACATTTTTTGCTCATTTTTAAAAAGTTTTACATTTTTTATCCTAAAAAATTTACACTTTTGACCCATTTTTTTAAAAAAATTTCATTTTTACCATGAATTTTTTTTAATTAGCCCCCCTTAAATTTTTTTTATTTACATTTTTTGCCCATTTTTAAAAAGTTTTACATTTTTACCGTAAAAAATTTACACTTTAAACCCATTTTTTTAAAAAAAATCATTTTTACAAGGAAATTTTTTTAATTAGCCCCCCTCGAATATTTTTTATTTACATTTTTTGCCCATTTTAAAAAAGTTTTACATTTTTACCCTAAAAATTTACACTTTTGACTCATTTAAAAAAAATTCATTTTTACCATGATTTTTTTTAACTAGCCCCTCTAAATATTTTTTTTTCAAATAAGTCCCCCTATTTAGCTTTTCTGGCTCGGTCCCTGGACGACACACACAAATGTGATCCCCTCATAGACAAATTTGGAGAGATTCTCATTTTCCATTTGATTTTCGAAGGAAAATGAAATCCTCATTTTAGTTATACATTTTCCCTAGCATTTTCCATCATATTTTTTTTCCACCCTATTTTCCTCAATCCAAACAACCCAAGTAAAATATGAAAGATTTCCATTTTCCTTTCCATCATATTTTCCGGGTTCCAAACGGAGCCTTACAGTTATTTGTGCAGAATAAGTATTCTGGTTGGTTCAAATACCAGATACCAGTAACCATCCCAAATGGCCTATAATTATTTGAGTATGACATGGATAGAAATAATTTACAGGATAATAAATGGTCCAAATTATTCGGTTAGTCTTAGCCTCAAATATGCCTCAACCATCCCAAATTCCCAACCCTAAATATTAAAACGAAACCAATAAATATACCATACGAATCCTTCTTTTATTTTTTTCCTCAAGTTATTATCGGCTATGATCTCTTATTTATTTATATAATATAATATTTCAAGCCAAAATCGACACAACGATCTCTTATTTATTTATATAATTTAATATTTCAAGCCAAAATCGAGACAACCAAACCCAGTTGATCAAACTCTACAATTTGAGCTTTGGAGTTTCGTACAGCACACTTGTTTCCAGCGACCAATTAACCCGAACCATGTAAAAAAACTGAGGAAAAAATAAATTTGATAATACTAGTGTGAAGTGTGGTTGGTGGCCCTTGGTTTATGAAAAATTTGACTCGAAAAGAAATATGTCAATATTATTTGAATAATTTATTCAATTCACTTGTTTCATGATCATCACCCAAAAAAAAAAAAAAAAAAATCACTTGTTGCTTTCTCTCCTAAATAAAATCGACAAAGTACTCAACGTGCATTCGCTATTTGACGATAAACTAATAAACTTGTTGAATTGCTTAAGTCTCGGTGGTTTAAATATTTATGCCTTTCTTTCAAAATTAAATGAATGGATACTAATCAATTTGATGTCTGTTTGTCTTTTCTATGACAAATTGATTCCTATTGTAACTATTTTCCTTTATAGATATATGGATTTAAAATTTCAAATGCATCAAAAAAATACGAATTTGAACCTTGTCCCTTGAGAGTCTAGAAGGATAGATTCATTCTGTGCTTTATTATTTATTGATCGATGGATGTCAATTCTCGAGGCAAGTTGTGACTGTGGGACCACGGTCATGAACATTTAAAGCCATCCTGGGATCTTAGATGTTTCTTTGAGAGTGAAAAAGTGAAAGCATATATTATTTTAATCACAACATTTTATATATTTTATAATTGTTACTAATGAGCAAAAAATGGACGCATAAGAAGAATCCATTAAGACCACCTGAAATTACTAGTCGAGGCGAGAAAAAATGTAGCCAAAGAACAACTAAGACCACCTACTCAGGAGCTACAGACATCTCCGAATCTCCGATACGAAGACCAGAGTAAAGCTTGTTTACTTAAGAATAACAACTTACTCGAGTCAACATATGCGAATGAAAAAGAATTTCGCAACAAATCCACTTGAAGTTTAAGGACCTTGTTGGAAACAAGCACAAACCTAAAATCAAGACCCGACTAGTTAGTAAATGAACCACCACAAGGTGAGAAAACTACGAACACTAAAACTAACATTACAACTATGATTAGGCTGGAGCAGAAAAACTGTAAATCGGACAAGATCAGACTAGTGATTTTTAGACCACCGGTCCGATTTAAAACGTTTTTTTTTGTCCAGTCCGGTTTTTATTTTTTTAAATACGATTAAACCGTAACGGACCGGTTTATATATATATATTTTAATGTCCAATTAGCCAAATTAGGCATTCGTGCACGTGTTTCTCTCCCGTACATGATTATATGTTTTTTTTAATAGAAATTGTCTCAACTATCACCATTTGATAAGTTTTTTCTCAATTTTCCACCAAAAGTTTAATTTGGTCAAAAATACTACTAAGCCAAATATACAAATACAATTTTACCTTCAACAATTGATGTCAATTGTTGACATAGATGTCAACAATAGATGTCGATTACTGACGTCTATGTCAATAAACAGAGAACCCAAAACTTACATATGTCAACAATAGATGTCAATTGTTGACACCATGTTGATGGTAAAATTGTATTTATACATGTGGCTTAGTAGTATTTTTGGTCAAATTAAACTTTTGGTCGGAAATTGAAAATTGGTAGTTGAGATAATTTTTTTTTTTTTTTAAGTTATTTTACCAAACACTTAAAAATAAATAAATAAAAAAAGTAGTTGAGATTATAAATAAATAAACCAAAAACACCTCAAGCAATCCCAAACGACTCAATATCTGGCAGAGAGTAGAAATGATGTGCACTACCTTATTTCAAATTTAATCTCTCAAATACCTCATTTTTTATCTCAAAATTAACTCTTTCTTTGAATAGTATTTTCTAATTATTTACTGCTTTATTTTACTTATTATTTTTTTAATATAATATATAATTTTTGGGATTTTTATGGTTTCATTTAAAACAATGGTAAATTTGCCTAAAAATGATACATAAAGTGATATTCGTAGAAGGTTTGAAAATCAGATATATTGAGAAAACTAGCCTATTGATATTTGTGTAAGTCCCATCCTATCTATGAAGATATGGCATTACATGGGCTAGGCTGGGCTTCAATAACAAGAACTCATGACATTGGTTGGCCTATAGGTTAGGCATCAGAGCCCTAATGGATATACACAATTTCAAGTTCGAGTTTTTTTGTTTTTTTTTTTAGAAATTGCCACAAGTAGGAGTAAATTATTAGATTTGGACACATTACTATCTTTTTTGAAAAATGGCACATCTATGAGTAGGTATTTGAATTTGATGTGTACAATTACAAATATGCCCTTCTCCCCAATTTGTTTCCCTCTATATAAACGTTTGTTATCCCGCGACTGTTCATTTTCTTCTCCATCTCTTCATTTCTTTCTCCACCGATTCAACGTAACCAACGAAACCGCCGCCGAGTCCTTCACATTCATCGTCACCTCCCTCTCCTTTTTCCTGTTTCTCCCACGATCTCTGGTTTATCCCCTTTTTCCTGTTTCTCCCACGATCTCTGCTTTATCCCCAAATCGCAAACCCCCAAATCGCGAAATCCCCAAATCGCGAACCTAAGTTCAAGCAGTCACGAACCCAAATCGCGAACCAAGTTCAACCACCATTGTCCTTGTCCGAACCCCATACCATTTACAGAATACCCAAAATGACGAAAAGAGATTACCCAAAAATGAAGAAAAGAAAACTGGTAGAAGGCGATGGAAACTCCCAAAAAAACCAAAAATCCAAACTTCCCGATCAAACGCCACCGCGGCGGAGTGTTAGGGTCGCTTCGTCGCCGATGAAGAAAACGACGGAGAAGAAAACTGAGGCGGAGTCATCTAGGTCAAAGAAAAAGAGTCCAGCAAATAGAACCCCAAATTCAAAGCGTCGGAGAGCGAGCGACGGTGAGGAGTCCGATTCCTACTGTGACGTTAATCAGAGGCAGGAAAACCTGATTCAGGTGTGTTGAGGTCATTTTTGCGAAACTTATAGGGGTGCATGTTTGGATCGGTTGTAGAGATGTTGAAATTTGTTTGTATAGGATAATTTACTCCTAATTCCGGTGAGTGAGTTTAGGTAGTTTTTTCAAAACTTGTTTGGGTGCATGTTTGGATTGGTTGTAATGATGTTGGAATTTGATTGTGACTAGAAGTTTGATTTCGAAGACCCATGGATGAAGACCATTTTTTGTGACGTTACTGTTTTTTTTGTTAAATGTAACTAATTGTTACTGGTTTTTATGTATATATTTATAGGGTTGGACTAGATACGTGACGGATGATTCTGTGGGGCAGTTCAACTTCAACTTCCACGGGAACGTCATGTCTTTCGTTGAAGAAGCTGCCATGTCGAAACAGGAATCAGACTTGTTTAGAGAGTCCTGCTTTGGCCATTTTTTGGAGATGCCCTCGATAACCCGCTCGCCTAAGATCCTCAGTAACCTTATGATGAGGACGGGTTACTTTGACGGACTTCCCAAAGCAGAAGATAGATTACATATAGAGATTGGTGGCGTCCCTAGGGAGTTCACCAGGGAAGATTTCAGTCTTATCACAGGTCTCCGAGTAGATGAGTCGTACAAGGCGACGGAGTACGACCAGGTTGCACCAGGGGGTCTATATGTTGAAACCTTCAAGCAAGGGGCACTTGCCACTCGGGGCAACATTGCAGCACTCATCAAGGACAACAAGGACTGGAATGACGTTGAGAAGCGAGTCCGGTTTCTTCTTCTCCACTTCCTCTACAATGTGCTTCTCCCGGGCCAACGAACAGTTGCCATGAAGAACAAATCATACATAAAGATGGTTGATGATCCGGCTACATTCAACGGATTCCCCTGGGGAAATGTTGTATGGGATCACTTCATGCTGACCGTGAGGAGTTTTGTGAAGAAAGCTGCCAGCCCAAGTAGCCCATCCAAAACCAAAAAGGTTCATTTCGAAGCCTTCCTGCTACCTTTGCAGGTATGGGCGTACGAGTGTATACCCAAATTGGAGTCTTTGGGTTTATGCGCAGTATTTAAAGACGATGCTAGACCGTTGATTCTGCGATGGTCTTCTTCCGCCAGAGTATCCGAATCTGCATTGCAGTCCATTCGGTTACAAGAGGTACCAAAATTTACATTTCAAGAGGTACCATAGTTTATGCACAGATCCTAAGAAGTGTTTATAATGTTTTCCAGGTTGAGTTTAGAGCCATTGGGAGTGACATCGTACAACCCCCTCTCAGCCCGACTCAACCATTAGTCGCAGTCGAAAGAAATTGAAAACATTTGCGGAGAATGAAAACTCCTGTGCTGATCATGAGGTAATTTAGTGACATGATCATTAGTGACTTGTATGTAACTACGTTATAGATTTTAGTGACATGTATGTCACTAAATTATACATTTTAGTGACATACATGCAACTACGTTATAGATTTTAGTGACATGTATATCACTACGTTATAGATTTTAGTGACATGTATGTCACTAAATTATACATTTTAGTGACTTGTATGTAACTAAGTTATAGATTTTAGTGACATGTTTGTATCTAAGTTATAGATTTTAGTGGATGTTTATATCTAATTTACAGATTGTAGTGACGTGTATGTAACTAATTTATAATATTAGTGACTTGTATCTATTTTAGTTACAGATTTTAGTGAGTTGTATGTATCTAATTTACAGATTGTAGTGACGTGTATGTAACTAATTTATTATATTAGTGACTTGTTTCTATTTTAGTTACAGATTTTAGTGAGTTGTATGTATCTAATTTACAGATTGTAGTGACGTGTATGTAACTAAATCACATTGTTAATGACGTTGTTTCAGGATAGATTAGCCAATCTGGAGAAAGAGTTCAGTAACATGCATACTGATTTCATTGATCTTCATCGAGAGATCAAAAGGATATCAGAGGACATGAAGTTTGTCCTGGATACGCTGACCACCTTCTCGGCACAAAAGGCTACGAAGGAAAAGCTTATGGAGGACCAGGCAGAGAAGCTGTCAGAGGAGAGACGGAAACGTGACCATGAGGAAGAGAAAGAGAAAGAAGAGCAACAACAACAGAGAGAAGAGAAAAAAGAGCAAGAAGAAAATGAACAACCAAAAGAGAAAGATGGGAAAGAAGAGCAACAAGAAGCGAGATAAGAGAAAGAAGAGCAAGAAGAAAAGGAACAACCAAAAGAGAAAGATGGGAAAGAAAAGATAGCATTAGAGAAAGAGAAATGAGAAGAAGAAACAGAGAAAGATAACCAAAATGGAAAGAGGGAAGAAGATGATAATGAGGAGGAGTTGGTTACGAAGTGCAAAGAAGATTCAGTCCAAAAAAAAGACGACGACGAAGAGGACAAAAAAGGAGGGAACCACAACGACACCCGCAAGACACACAACGATGAGGGATTGTGCAAGACAGAAGAAGATAAAACAACTGATAGTGAGTGTCCTGGTGGTGGTGGGGGAGGTAAAGGTGGCGTTGAAGCGTCGGACTCAGACGACAACGATAGTGATGGCATATCGGCCACACTAGGACCTCTTCGCTCTCCTCAGCCATATTCTTATGGAGGGGTTGAGTCTTATGCCATGTCGAGATCTGAATGTAATTTCACTGTACCCGAAAGATCTCAAACAGTGGATGGAGAGGCATCTGAGATGACCACTGACCAGGTGATTTCCCTTTGTGAATCACCGGAAAGACAATCACGTGTAAGGCGGGCGCCAATACATTTTACGCCAACAGTAGAGCCGAAGATCTACTCAAAGTTCACAAGAGGGCGGCCAAAACCTTTAAAGCATCCACTGGCGGACCCATTCGCGCCCCCGAACGATGGCAATGTGCCAGTAATGCAGGACTGGGTGTTGAAGGGATTAAAGAAGTTAGTCCCCTTTGTTTAATTTGTTGTTTGAGGATGATTGAATGGTGGTTATTAATTTTTGTTTTGATGAACAGGGTTATTGATGTTGACGATGAGCTTATGTACACCAAATTGAAAGAAGAACTATGGCCAAGGGTGTTTGATTTTCATGTAGAGGTCATTTCACAGAAGACCTGGTTCTACAAGATTTGGACACCGGCAGCTTGGCTCAGTGGTTCCGTAAGTTTCATGTGGATAACTAATTTAGTGGCGTCCTAATAACTAAGTACTCATAATTTAGTTACGTACGTATAACTAATTACGATAATTTAGTTACTATGGAGAACTGATTAGTTACATGTTGATAACTAATAACTAGAATTTAGTTACTATGGACAACTAGTTACTCTAATTTAGTTACGTCCGAATTACTAATGAATATAATTTAGTTACATGTTGATAACTAATGACTATAATTTAGTAACTATGGATAACTAATTACTCTAATTTAGATACGTATGAATAATTAATTACATTGTTTTTGTTACTTATGTTAATTTGCAGCACTTAAATGTGGCTTTCTACTACCTGAGGAAAAAAGCAAAACTGGTGACGCATAGGTACACTACTGCGGACAGTCACTTTTGTCAGCTAGTGGAAAAAACGTACAAAGAGTGGGATGAATTGAAAGATAAAGATGATTACGATTGGACTGGACGACACGCCTTGGTTGAGCAAATTCTGGCTGAGAGACCCCGGAATAGAGCAGAAAGGCCGTGGGTGAAAGCCGGGACTATATATGTTCCCGTCCATGTCAAAGGCAACCATTGGGTCCTTGCGGTGATTTCCATCCCTGAGAGGTCTGTCACTGTTTACGACTCGTTGCTCACCGGAAGATATGCTGTCATCGATCACATGGCAGAGCTGATTCCAATCATACTCTGTAAACGAGTTTGGGATATTCGCACAGATGAATATCATAGCTCACTGCCTTTCGATGTAGTGTACGCGTCTTTCATGCCACAACAACGTAACGGGTAATGAAAGAAACATATTATACCATTGATGTGATCATGAGTTACTTGAATCTAACAACACTACTTTGGTGACTTTTTTTGTAGTGGTGACTGCGGCATGTTCACCATCAAAGCTGCAGAATTTCTTGTACATTACTCTCCATTGGCCAATCTGAAACAAGACGACATGATAATGTTTAGACAGAAGCTGTGTATCGACTTGTATAAGCACGGGGCACTTAAAAACGCAAGTCCGAATTAACATTCGGACTCGGAAAATTATATATAGGGTTCATATTTGGAGACAAGTACGTATGTGTTATTTAAGATTAGACGTTGTATTTTGGGACAAGTATGTATGTGTTATTTAACATTAGACGTTGTATTTTGGGACAAGTATTTTGTAATTACTCATATGTAACTAAAACGTAATATGAGTTCAGAATAGTTCCTCATATGTAACTAAAACATAATATTAGTTATATATTATCAAATTCTATCTGTTAATTAGTTACACACATGCAACTAAAATCTATATTGTAGTTACTCATTTGTAACTAAATCATAACAGTAGTTATGTATACGTAACTACAGTCTAGAAATTAGTGTTTAGTAGTTTCTTATATATAACTAATTCATAAAATTAGTTACATATAACTATGAAGCCTCTCCCAGGCCCAAGACGTTTATAGTCTCTCAGGCCCAAGAAGCCCCAAAAAAGCCCCCAAAAAACGTTATATATACATATGTTATGATTATTACACAAAAAACCCTAGGAATAAGTACTTTTAGAATTCAGAATGGAAGGAAAGCCTAACACGACCAAAGCGACTCCGAACGTAATCATAATAAGCGATGAAGCTTCTTCATCGGGTTCTACAAAAAGAAGGCTCAAGTATGGGGCAGACCTAACAGAAGCTGAATACAATGAATATTTGGAGAATAGAGGATGTGAGGATAATAGAAGTCCCATATTGGTTGCTCCGTCCGTGATGGAAGAACTATTCGGCCAGAATTGGGAGGAATTTTTGAAAGCCAATGGAGCTATGGCGGAAGTCCCAAACACTAGAGGCAAGGTTTCTGCGCCAACCTCGGAAGCGGAGAAGAAGGCCTGAAACAGATAATTCAACTTATTTTGTTATTCTAGTTCTTCGGATTTCTAATTGTACTTCCTACTTTTCCTAATAATAGTTCCTTGTTTGTAACGAAATGATCGGTTATAGTTATATGTTCGTAATGTTTCTTGTTTGTAACGATCGAGTGTAGTTACCGGTTTGTAACAAAATGATCGACTGTAGTTACCTGTTTGTAACAAACTGATCGATTATAGTTACCTGTTTGTAACAAACTGATCGATTATAGTTACCTGTTTGTAACTAAATTATTGATTATAGTTATATGTACGTAACTAAATGATCGATTCGTAACTGATAGGGAAAACCATTCCCAATCGGATAATGACGACGACAATAAATGCAGATTTAAGAATTATGGTTGAGTGCCTTTAATAACAAATGCAGCTTTCAAACCTGATACCTTTGTATTGTTGACTATATTAAATAGCATTCAATGCTTCTTAGAATTATGGTTGAGGGCATTTAATAACGATAATGGAAGCTTTCAAACCTGATACATTTATATTGTTGACTATATTAAATAGCATTCAATGCTTCGTAGAATTATGGTTGAGGGAATTTATAGTTAGCCCTACACCATAATGTTTACATTTGCATTTATTGCCGTCAACAACATTTAGTTACCTGTTTGTAACGACTTATCGATGTTAGTTACCTGTTTGTAACTAAATTATCGATTATAGTTATATGTACGTAACAAATAGTTACCTGTTTGTAACTAAATTATCGATTATAGTTATATGTACGTAACAAATAGTTACCTGTTTGTAACTAAATTATCGATTATAGTTATACGTACGTAACTAAATGATCGATTCGTAACTGATAGGGAAAACCATTCCCAATCGGATAATGACGACGACAATAAATGCAGATTTAAGAATTATGGTTGAGTGCCTTTAATAACAAATGCAGCTTTCAAACCTGATACCTTTATATTGTTGACTATATTAAATAGTAGTCAATGCTTCTTAGAATTATGGTTGAGGGCATTTAATAACGATAATGGAAGCTTTCAAACCTGATACATTTATATTGTTGACTATATTAAATAGCATTCAATGCTTCGTAGAATTATGGTTGAGGGAATTTATAGTTAGCCCTACACCATAATGTTTACATTTGCATTTATTGCCGTCAACAACATTTAGTTACCTGTTTGTAACGACTTATCGATGTTAGTTACATGTTTGTAACTAAATTATCGATTATAGTTATATGTACGTAACAAATAGTTACCTGTTTGTAACTAAATTATCGATTATAGTTATATGTACGTAACAAATAGTTACCTGTTTGTAACTACATTATCGATTACAGTTATATGTACGTAACTAATAGTTACCTGTTTGTAACTAGATTATTGACTATAGTTATATGTACGTAACTAAATGATCGATTATAAATAGCATTCAGTGCTTCATATAGTAATGTTGGATTTAATTTTAAGCTACATTTATTGTAAAATTCAAAGTCACATACACCATAAAACTGAAATTAAAAGTTCATAACAAATTTATTATTGCATTTCGTTCAACGGAATTGGACTACGACAAGTTGCCCGATTGTGTCCTACTCCTCCGCATCGAGAACATTTTCGACAACCATTGGTATTACCTTCGCCTTGAGATGGTATTCTTCTCTTTTTCGGTCTGCCAGCCTGACGTGCGTACGTTGAGGGTGGTTTGACTATGATCTGTTTCACGTTGTCGGGAATCAACCATGATTCAACGTTGCCGTGTGGATGGATTACACCTATATAAGAAGATTTCCAATAGTCTGTAGTGTAAAACAAAGAAATGTAGTCCTCAACAACATAGTTCCGAAAGCGGCAACATGCGATCCCGTGAGGACATATAAAGTTGTCTATTTGAAACATTCGACACGTGCATGTCTTATTCGTCAAATTTACAGCCCATGACTGACCATCCCTGTCAATGACCTCGAACTCGTACACCGACGACGGTCGTACCTTCACAATCACAATTAAACTGTTTTAGTTCCATATGACTATTATATTTTAGTTCCTTTTAAGAAACTAAAACACATATATAAGTTACGTATTGGTAACTAAATACCAGACCAACTTATATAACTAAAACACTTATATAAGTTACG
The DNA here is from genome assembly GCF_054948205.1 of Urtica dioica subsp. dioica. Taxonomy (NCBI): domain Eukaryota; kingdom Viridiplantae; phylum Streptophyta; class Magnoliopsida; order Rosales; family Urticaceae; genus Urtica; species Urtica dioica. Next base: position 15,530,974 of record NC_142764.1, on the reverse strand, counting down.
TATTGGTAACTAAAACACGTATATATTAGTTACTTATAACAAACTAATTACCTGCATTCCACAAGCTTGCCCGATGTACCCGATAAGCTTTGCATTCGAATCCACAGAGAGAGCAGTCATGGTACCAAGAGCTTTCTCTCTTCTTTCGTAAAACCATTTTGTCATCCTCTCCCTCAAAAAATCAAAAATCTTCGCGATCGGGAACTCCCGAGCTTTGAGAAGCACAGAGTTCAAAGATTCGGCATTGTTGGAGGTCATGATGGAGTACCTTTTTTCGGTGAAATGTGCCCTAGCCCACTTCTCATGGCCTACCTCTTTCTCAAGGTAGGTTCGGATTCCCTCATCTTCTTCATCAAGCATACCCATAAACCTTTCCCACTCGACGTGAGTGTACGCCTTGGCGGCACCGGAAAATTTCCATGCCGCTTCTTTCGTCAAACCTTTGAATTTATTCCTCACATTTTTCAGTAGATGGTACATGCAATACCTGTGATCGGATTCTCTAAATACCTTTCCAACAGCCTGAAGTATTCCTTTGTTCCTATCTGACACAATCACTTGGTGTTGTCTCTCCCCAATTGCTTTTTTTAACTGTGTTAAGAAGTAAACCCACGACTCCGTAGACTCTGAATCACCAACACCAAAGGCGAGTGGAAAAATCTGTTCGTTTGCATCCATCCCGCAGGCGGAAAACAGCGTGCCTTTGTAGTAATTCGTCAGAAAAGTTCCGTCGATGATAATTACGGGACGAAGGTATTTCCATCCTCTTTTCCATGCGCTAAGGGACATAAAGAAGTATCTAAAACGATGGGAACGTACAGTAGTCACAAGGTCGAATGAAGAACCTGGATTGGCCATCTCCATCACGTACCTCAATGTAGGCAACCTTGCGAACGATCCATCCTCAGTCCCATATAACGATTCTAAAGCTTTCTCTCTAGCCCTCCATGCTTTTTTATAATTCAATTGAACTCCGTAATCCTGCTCCATGTGCGCCATGATGTCTTTGGGCCTACATGGTGATAATGTTGGATCAACGAGTCTGTGTTTCACAACCTCCCCAACCAAATACATGGTCGCCTGAGGATGTTGTCCTTGCCTGTATTGTGCAGCACAAGTGTGCTCAGGGTCGAACCTACAAACATCAGGCACAATAACAAGTTATATGCATGTAAACTGACGACAGCTTGGAAAGATTTACACTACTCTAATTGTTTTTGTAGTATTACCTCCTTATATGGAATAATAGTGTTTTCATCAGTCTAACTGCACGCACGGTCCACTTACAAGAGTCATCACGACAAACCACGTGGAGATACTGTGTAGTAGACGTTCTAACCTTGAACGTAAAATGATTGTTGATTGCATACATGCTCAAATGTTTTTGCAACGCGGTTTTGTTAGCATACAATCCTCCTTTACATACCCTTATGGGAGAATGTATGTCCATCACGTCCAAGAGCGTGGAATCCGATGATGGAACTGTTGTCGCTCCTTGAGAAGGCGAAGGACTGCTCGGTTCGCCGGGGACTGGAGAAGGGGGCTGGCTCGGTTCACCAGCGGCTGGAGGAAGGGGCTGGCTCGGTTCACCAGCGGCTGGAGGAGGGGGCTGGCTCGGTTCACCGGCGGCAGGAGAAGGGGGCTGGCTCGTTTCACCGGCAGCTGGAGGAGGATCACTCTCACTACTGTCAGATATGTTTTCGTTGATGTGGACATCAGATGGTTCACCGGCTGGCAGAGGAGACTCACGTTTCATCACAGGCGGTAAGAGACCTGCTCCTGGAAAACCACTCTATCCGGTATTCGGAGTCGAACCAACATGCGCAGAAGAAGTCTTCAATGACTCAATCTCCAAAACCAGAGACATTATTGATGTATTCGGTTTCTCTTTCCGAATATGTAAATAACATGCCAAACTAATGTCGGAGTCAATTACTATTGGTTTTACCGCCCCTTCTGTTTCATATTTCACACTAACAACCTTATGACTGTTTTGATTTAACTTTCCCCCGGAACACGTGAACAGAACTTTTGTCAAATCTTCATACTTGGTCGTCGGCGGTATGAGAGCTGCATACGAAACACCGGCCTGGTAATAATCATCTCTTAGCCACTCACCGCTATGCTTGACGTACGTGAATATATCTCTTTTCATAGCCGCTGCAAAATTATTAGTTACAGAGAATTACACTCATTTCATAACAGTGTGGCGTGTTAGTTATGTGTACGTAACTACACAAGAAAACTACCGGAATTAGTTACAGAAACATAACTAAACAAAAAAAACATACATTTCTCAGTGATTTCCCTGTAACTAAACTCAGTAATGTTTAATCTGGGTTCCGGATTTTTTTTAATCAACAATATATGAGACTAACCTGTATTGAATTGATTGATGCAGATCTGGGCACGAAATTTACAGGGATCCGGCGAAGATCTTTGGTATGAACACCAACCCGGTCATCGGATGGACTTGACGATGATCGGTGATCGGAAAATTTCTTCACGGCGGTTTAGTTCAAACACCTCGGCAACAAAGGTGGGACAACCGAAGATGATGACGAGGCAGAAACTGGGATGGGAAACGGCGGTTTTTTTTTGGGTTAGCAGAAGAGAGCCGAAGATGATGACGAAGATGGCTGGGTTCGGTTGAGAGCTGGGTTCGGTTGAAGGCAGAAGAGAAAAGGGATAGGGGTTAGGTATATAGGGTGGTACTGAAGTAATTACGGATTTAAATGGAGGTTAAAATGGGTAATTTTTTCTCCTCTCTCAGTTGACCATATTTATCTCTCCTTTGACTTCTCCTAAATGTGCCATTTTTCAAAAAAAGTAGTTATGTGTCCAACCACCATAATTTACTCCTAGTTATGTCAATCCCCCTTTTTTATTTAAGGAGTTCTAGTTTGACCTTTTGATTTTATATTGGTTAATCACAAAAAAGAAATCTATATATTAAAATGTGAGCTAATTGTTTGTCTTAGTTGACATAATTTAAAAATGGGCTATCTAGATTTGTGACCATTATGAAACTTGAAATTGCATTTTAGCCACTTTTTAGATAATTTTTGTTAATTAACCAGCAAACATTATTATCCAGCGAAAAAGACAAAATTAACCTTACAAAAATTCCAACCCATTTACACAAACATATTATTTGAAATAAAAATAAATAAATAATAATAATAACTACCCATTAAACTAGACAACAAAATCAGTTTTCATGCAAATCATAAAAAACGCAGAAGAAAATACTTAGAGAAGATAACATATTATCAATAATTTCCAAATATTAACTGTTATTAAAATATATTAACAGTTATAACTTTGTAACTGACATAGTGACGGCGGAAAACGAGGAAGGGAGCACCATGGAGGACTGTTCTTTTTCTTTATAATTGTTTTCGAATATTAACTGCAGTCACGGAGAACTGTTCTTTTTCTATTTCTTTCCTCTTCGGTTCTTTTTTTTGTTTCAGTTTATTTTGAAATCATAAAATTCAGATCCTATAATTAAGGAATTTAAAGAATAATGATAATTTTTAATACGAAAATCAATTTTATTAATTAACTAATAAGGGTATATTCGGTACAAAATCATAAAATTCAGATCCTATAATTAAGGAATTTAAAGAATAATGATAATTTTTTAATATGAAAATCAATTTTATTAATTAACTAATAAGGGTATATTCGGTACAAAATAAGTGGTTTCACTTGTCACATCATCAATTTGGCTAATTATCAATTATTAACTAAACGTTGATTAAAATAAAATTAATATGTTTTACATGGTTTAGTCGTTAACAATTCTCTTTAAAAATCATGTAGTTCATAAGGGAAAAAAGATAGAGGACAAAAAAAAACAAATGAAGCACTTGATTGAACTTGGTTCGATCTAACTTAACTAGATAACTTCAGACTACCTCTAAAATAAAATTAGTGAGTTCAATCCTAACACAACAAACATCATTAACTAAAAGTAACCACTTATTCTCAACTTATCCTATATACGAAATTGGAATACACTAGACTTTTGCACTGTATAGTGTCTAATACAAATAGTGTAACACATTGGTAAATACTTGTGCATTATTCTTTCTTCAAAATGTGACAAGGCGCATAAGCCAAAAAAATAATAATGATCGGGAATTTATCCTATAATTCATGATTGATCATGTCGTTCCTAAGTCCAACCATCACAACGTACACAGCGAAAAGATATATCGATCAAAATATTACTTTCACTCAAACAATGGTAGTAATTTTTAACCTCCAATCATCATCATAAAAATTAGAAATACTTTTGTTAATAATAAAAACATAGATCCAATTTTAGCATTACAAATAATCGACACAGCACACCCCCAGCGCTTGGTCAGTCATCTCCACCGACTCCACTTGTTTAGAAATTTTAAGATCTAATATCAAATTATCTAAACAAAGAAATTCTTACAAATTTCAGATACATTTATTGTTCATTTTACTCTTTTTTTTTTCACATTATACAATTAGCTTATATATTATATGAATAATTGTTCAATTTTTAACAGTCAGTAACGTACGGTAATAGTATCATTTACTTATGTATTAAAAAAAAAAAAAAAAAAAAACACTACTGAGTAGTGAGTACTGACCCAATGCATAAAGTGCACATATTTCTTAGCAATAGACAGGTGGTCCATTATATGAAGAGCCACGCTTTTGAGGCTTCTTTTGTCGATACGTGAAATACAAATTTCACCACCATATAAACGTTTCTTTGTCAGAAACAAAACGACAATCAGAGAGTGAGAATCGCTATATAATCTCACTTGCTTTCTGGTTTCATCGTTGTTGTTTCTAGGGCACTCGCACACTCTCTCTGCTAAATCGGTACTCTCTCTCGCTCTCTCTCTCGGCTATTTGCTTTTGCATATCAAATTCAAAGGTTTTGTTGATCGTAAATTCAGATCACTAATAAAAAAAATGTGAAGATCTTGAATATATCGTTAAGTGCATCTGAAATTTTGATCTGATTTGTGTGTGCGTGTGTCTGAGGAGCAGAGATATATAGTTTACTGGTTCGACATGGCTGAGGCTTCTAAAGCTGCTGCTCCGAATGCTGAGCTTTTGGAATGGGCTAAGAAAGACAAGCGTCGAATGCTTCACGTCGTGTATCGCGTCGGTGATCTTGAACGCACCATCAAGTACGTCGTAAAACTGATACAGTGATAGTCGTGTATTTGTAAATCTATCTGCGTGTGTATTTGGTCTCATAATTGGTCAGTTACTTCCAATTCGTTTTCATTTTGTGTTTTTTGAATCATCAGGTTTTACACTGAAGCCTTTGGAATGAAGGTTTTGAGACAGAGAGACATTCCTGAGGAAAAGTACTCGAATGCCTTCCTTGGCTTTGGGCCGGAAACTTCCAACTTTGTTGTTGAATTAACTTACAGTAATGCAACCGAATCTCATATTTCGTCATTATAATTTGCCACAGATTTTCATGGGTCTTGGTTCTTCTTAGTCTATGCTGTTTTTATGTATGATACACTAAATCGAAGAGAAGATAATGCTGATTTTTTTACTTTACTAGCTTGTTGTGACTATGTTGGATTTTACTATGAATTCCCCTGAATCTAAATACATCAGCCCGGATTTTTCTACGCTATTTTCTCTAAATTGTAGAATGAGCAAGATGTTTCTTACTGAGAGAATTTGCGATCTTTGAGAATTTGACGCTAGGAAAGACTATTTGATTCCTAATCTCTCCATCATCGCAGATTATGGGGTGACTTCATATGATATTGGAACTGGGTTCGGACATTTTGCTATTGCGACCCCTGATGTAAGTCTTGTGTTATTTAGCTGAAATGATTTCCTAGTAGTGTTCTAATATTGATGATATGAATCTCGTTTTTTTCATTGAAACCGCAGGTTTACAAACTTGTAGAAGACATTCGGGCCAAGGGTGGAAACATCACCAGAGAGCCCGGCCCCGTGAAAGGCGGAAAGTCTGTGATTGCTTTTGTGAAGGATCCAGATGGTTACGTTTTCGAGCTCATTCAGCGAGAATCAACCCCTGAGCCGTTTTGTCAAGTGATGCTTCGGGTCGGCAATTTGGAGCGTGCTATCAAGTTTTACGAAAAGGTTATTCAAGTTTATATCCTTATGCCTGTAGTTGAAAGCGGGAGAACGATGGGACTTAATTAGTATAAGGGTCATAATTAATTAGTATAATTAAGAGTTGTTGGTCTATCTTTACATATTCAAGAGCCTGTGAACTGAATAATATGAGAGGCTCTTGTCAGAAAAGTGTCAAGTTTGCTACAAAGAGAATATAAAAGACAGAAATATGAACTGACTGGGCCGTTTCTTTCATCACGTGCAGGCTTTGGGGATGAGAGTAGTGAAGAGTGTCGATAGACCTGAGTACAAGGTTGGTTATATTACTTGTGCAACCATGTTTATCGTGACATTGAATAGTTGAAGACGAGTTTTCGTGTCAAATACCCTCCAACATGTGTATATTTTGTTTCACACGCTTTGCAGTACAGCATTGCTATGATGGGGTACGAGGAAGAAGAGAAGACCACTGTTCTGGAATTAACCTATAACTACGGTGTGACCGAGTATACCAAGGGAAATGCCTACGCACAGGTAAACTCAATTTTGCTTCTGTCTGATTTGGATTTCTTATTGGAAAACATATTTCTCAAAATAGATGATTGTTATTCTTGTATGGTTACCAGATTGCCATTGGCACCGATGATGTCTACAAGAGTGGGGAGCTTGTGAGCTTGGTTACACAAGAGCTTGGGGGAAAAATAACTCGCCAACCCGGACCAATTCCTGGGCTTAACACCAAGATTACCTCTTTTCTCGACCCAGATGGCTGGAAAACTGTGAGTACTTGAAGCCTTGTCATCATTCTTGCGTTTGATTATAATTACTGAAAGTCTAGTCATTTAAATGCTAAGGGTCCGTTTGGAACACGGAAATGTGGGAGAAAGTGAAAATTGGAATGAAAATGGAAATGATACGGAGAATGTATTAGAAAATTCAAAACTCTTTCTTATGTTTGGAACTGGTGAAAATCAAGTTTCTCTGTAATTTTTCTCGATTCAAAAAGCTAGAAAAATACAACAATTTCATTAACAGGGTTCTCAATTTCATTTTTTTTTTCTCACATTTCTCCAAGTTCAAACGGACCTTAAGAGTACACGTATCTATTGTATATGTGTTCAATATATGCCTTCAATTCAGTAAGAGTTGAACTCGTTTAACCAATGCTATGTCTTGTTGTCTGTGCTTGTAGGTCTTGGTTGACAATGAAGACTTCCTCAAGGAGCTGGAACATTAACTGTGTGCTTGTTGATGAATAGTGTTTGGGTGCGTTTAGACAGCATGCAATGACTACTATATATATGATAAATAAATGGATGTCTAGTTTCGCAACAAACCAGGATTAACTATTTTGTAGCTATAGCTATGAAGCTACTATAATGTTATGTAAAAGACTTGGTGTGTCTAGTAATATCTAATATCTTTGTTTTGCAAGTTCTGTCTTGAATCTTTGATTCCATGAATCAGGACAATTCGAGTGATGTAATGGTTAGAGCTGGGTTTTTCCACGGGCCGACTTATCTTAGCCCAACAACTTTTAAAACTTTTGACTTGAGAATACCGACAATTGTTTTTTAAGAAGCTATGGCTATCTTTAATCAAAATTAAAAGTATAGCTTTAATAATTCAAATATTAAGATTATAGTTTAGTTCATGTTTATGTATATTACGCGCTTGTCTAAATTATTGGATAGATTATATTTTTAATTTAGGAGGTCTAAAGGTGCTATATGTCTAGCTCTCCTTTAATTTTAAACTAATTTTATTAGTCCCATGAAATATCTTTGTGCTTATTTTGTTTGCCAAAGTAGCCATAAGCTGTACGAATTTTCAAAGATCAAAACACCCTCAAGTAAATCACTGCTCCTTAAATAACAAAAATATTGATTAATTACTTAAATTCCTCCTCAACTCTTACACTTAAAACGGCCCACCCCCGAACTGAAGTTCTAAAAATAGCATCAATGCCATTGTAATCATGCATTGATGAAATTGTACTTCTTCGGCTAACATTGATTAGCGGTCTGGTCACATTGTAGTCACGTGATTATTGTTTCAAGGGTAAGTCAGTAACATTACAAAGGTAATAAAAAAAATTACGTGTAGTATAAATATAAACACAATATAATATTAATATAAACACAATATAATATAAATATAATACATGTTATATAAGGTAAGATTGAAAGTAACTTGAAAACATATAAAAAAAAAAAAAGAAAAAAAAAAAAGTTGATCGACATTCTCAATCACAAGTTGATCGGCTCCTGTTTTTTTTCTTTTTCTTTCGGAAACGAAATGATCAGTGTTTGGAGTCTAATCACTATTTCTATGTGTTATGCTAAAATAAATTTATGCTAAATTTCTCAATAAACCATGAAAAAAACCGAGTAAAAATTAACTTTTGTTTCTTATAGAAGACTTTAGTAATTACTCCGGGTAATGCCAGATTATGCTCAAACTGAACTCTAACACTCTTTCATAACCAGAACCCAACAATCTTGTATGCGTAAAGGTCTAATTTATACGAGTCAGGCTTTGAGCCTCTCAATTGATATCATTCACAACGATAAAAACAGACGCTGAACAAAAAGAATGATGTACATCATGCGAAATAAATAACGAAAACAAAAAAAGCCTTTTAAATACCCTCATAACTTGGAAACTTATTCTCTACCAGCTTCAGGGACTCGGTATATTGATAACATATTTACAGCAACGAAGACCAACTCAACATGAATATATAATTTTTTTTTTTATCTGAAACTAGAATAAATATCCAACCTTTCGTTTATCCATTTGTATCTATCAATCTCCTATGCACTTGTGTCCATCGGATAGGAACCGAGGACACGAAGAAACCCTGCAAATTCCTGCAAAAAAAAAAAAAAACATTTACTTGAATTGCCTTTCTCCCAGTTTGTGCTTCTCTGCTACATATTTGAACCTGGCATATAGCTTATTATGGCAGATTTGGTGAAACTTGAATAAGAAAGTGTAGATATTTCATGAACAGATGAGTCGAGCAAGGCAATGCCGTGATTTCGCATAATTGATGTACCATTTGACTGACCTGTAAATGTCCCAGAGCATATTGAGCTCGCGGCTCCGCCATGGAAGCTTCAAAATCAATGTAAAAGAGGTAGTCAAAGTACCTAGCAAAACAACCCAATTATTTTGTAAACATTATCTATTTGTACAATTAAATAAACAGCATGGGATTATAGAGCACTTGTTGACATCAAGACACGAGCTTTCCGAATAAGATCGGCATGGGATTGTGCATTTAATTAAGCTACAATTTTCTGCAGATAAAGTTCCACAGAAAACGCAATGTATTGCATATATATTTTACTTTTTCTGAATAAGATCCAGTACAAGGAAATAAGTGATGCGCCGCTAATTTTTCTTATGTTTTACTAGGAGCAAAAGTATTGTTAACAAACCTTGCACTTCCTTCATTAGAATCATCAACCACCCTCATCGGGTTTTTTCTTTGTGGACGGCTCTCAATCTGAAAAATTCTCCAGGATGGGATTTCATGATCAGTTTTTTAAAAAAATAGCAATTGAACATGTATAAAATAAACAGCAGTACTTTACCTTTGTTAAGTTAATATCCCTCAAAGCAAACACTGCCAGGGCTTTGAACAGTACTCCAGGGCCTTCATCTAAAGAGAACACGACGCTTGTCTAGGAATTCAATATAAAGAGTAGACCCGTTCATTATACCTTGAGAATTTTTCAAGTACAAAAAAAAAAAAAAAAAAAAAAAGAAGCATGAAAAAAATACCTTAAATGGTCGATCAGTTCCTGGGATTATTGGTTCTCTTGCAAGAATGAGAAAGCGAGTCACGTTGTCATCTTCATCCTGGCAGGATCGAAGCGGGAATGAATCAATTCAAGCTTGTTTATAATAGCTGGGATTCCTTTTATCTACTTTTTTATTTAAATACTTATTAGTTTAAATAGAAAGCTGACGTTTCGAATGATTGTTGTAAGCTTCAAGCACTGAATACAAGTATTCAGTGTTGGACTACTAGGCTTAAATGCAGATCAGTTGTAGAAAAAACATGAAAAAAAAGATGAACCATCAACCAGTCCAAAACTATCCAACTTTTATCTCTAATCTTTCATGAAGGGAGAGTAAAAACAATAATTAAAAAAAAAAAAAAAAACTTGAATTGAATAATGTATGAATATATTTTCAAATAATGAGAGAAGTTTCATCCTCACAGAGGTTAAGGACCCAGTGGACGTGTTTTCCGTGTTTTAGTAACGAAAGATCTTTCAACCTAGTGCGATTGCCATTACACTTGAGTCTATAGATATGTTGTTTCACAAGATGTATATGGCTGAGATATATCTACCTAAGAAGAGGGTATGCAAATACCCAAAATATTGCATGAGAAAGAAAAAAAAAAACAACGAAAGAGAGATTTTACCTGTATTTTCTGGGCAAGAATGTCAAGCCCATAAATATCCGCTGCTCGAGCACTTGCAATGGCGCCAGTGTCTCTTACGCCAATCGAAGTCACCATCTGCACAAAAGTAGGAATCTTTTACCTCTCGAGTCTTGACACATCACACAATCACTCGATCGAAAAGCATTTTGCGGTTGAACTTAAATGAGAAGCATATTCCTAACCTTTGCAGCTCCGGCAGTGTCATCAGCGCTGATTCGGATGACCCCTAAATCACTCAACGTCGTCTCACATTGAGCAAGAGCCTATCCGGTAAGAACCACAACATGATTAGACCAAACACAAAAACACTTCCCTCAGAACAAGCCGCGATATCCACAATGCGGCTAGATCAACTTTTCTACTTAATGAGGACCCACAAAAATATTGATTTCGATAGCTTCCGAAGAAAAAAAAAAGACTACTAACCTGGGGGTGACTAAAAACGCGCTTTATCTCATCTTTTCGAACACCGGGTAATCCCAAGAGACAGTGGTTCACTTGCAGTTGGACCTCTCCAACTATGTGAAGCCTATGGCGAAGAAGTAAATCATAGTTTCGGTAAGTGCTTCCACCAACCGAATTCTCTATCGGAAGAACTGCCTTATCTACCAACCAAAGCTCAACTGCCTGTCAAACAGAAATTATAAACAAAGAAAAAAGTTCAAAGATGGTAAAAATGAGTTTATTTACAGAGAATTAAAACCACACACTGAGTCCTTTTCAAACCTTAAAAGCAGCTTCAAAATGGTCACATGGTACAGTTTCACACCTTGGGTATACTTTCAACGCGGCAGCCTCACTATACGCTCCCGGTAATCCCTAAATGAAGACCAAATTTTTTACAATGTAAACCATTTTTATACAAAACAGACATGCCTAATAATAATGACAGTCAGGCCATTCGTCTACCTGGTACGCGACTCGCACATTTGAACCACCATTAAGGTGAGGAATTACATGGCTTGCCGTCAAAGGCTCTGAATGCATATTCAAGCCGTGAGGTCAAACAAAAACCCGATAAAAGATTATCAATGGGGAGAAATAACTAAATCAAGTCAGTCATTTCTCAATACCAAAATAACAAACGCCTAGAATTGGACGAATATCAATGTCGAATTCCATAACACAATTATATTAACAATGAAACTAAACTATCAATCTTATTCAAGCTTGAGCAATGTTTAGCTCACAAAAAACCATATTCTAATAGCAAAACGTTTTGAAGTTTGACAGAGAAAGACTTACTGGGAAGAAGGCTAAGATCCTTAAACCCCAAAGCCTCGCTGGTTTCAGACATTTGAAGAGGACTGGGATTGTCAGCCATGGAAAGACGAGGCTTCTCATCTTCAACGGGGGTTATGGCTCTCTGAGCCAAAGAGCCACGAAAACAACAACATTCCCATTTCCGAACCCTCTCATAACCACGCTTATACCTTAAATTCGAGCCGAGCCCAGAGCTTTTCGGCCCCAAATCTGACACGCCCGAACAAGGTACTCTTTTGGCGCAACCCCATATGGTCGCACCGCTCAGAGCCTCCATGAAATCTCTCTAAGAACCCACCCAGAAAAGAAACAAGAAAAAAGAAAAATAAACTTTCAGCGAAATCTAGAGGCGTGAGAGATATTGCGGTTGGTGAGTTCCTGTGGAAGGTCCCACTGAAATGTTTATATATATATATATATTGAGAGAGAGAGAAAGACCAACAAACAGGCTATTCAGTTTTTCCCATCGTTGCAAAGAAGAAGTTTGGTGGACCGAATGTTCGTTTCACGTTTATATTTTCTTTTCTTTTTAGATTTAGAAAGAGAGAAGAGCAGAGCCAACGTGTGAGAGAACCACCGAAAGAGTTATACACGTAGACCATTTTAAAAGGTCGGTCATTTAAGACTCTAGGGATTTTGATATATTTAAAATCTATATATCAATCCATCTAGTTATACTAAGATTTTATTTAGAATATGCAATGATCTTTTCTTAAAAGTTGGTGGGACTTCGTTTTTCATTTCAAGTTTAGTTTTGGGGGAAAACAAGGTACACTCCATTTACAAAGGTTCTTTTCTCTAAATTATATAGTTGAGAAAATTACTGTTAGAGAAACTTAAGGTATCCAACAACTATATGACTCTTTATTACAAAATACTATTTGGTTCAACTCTTTTTTTTTTTTTTTTAATAATACTACATTTACCTACTTATAAAGACTAAATTATCTTTAGCGGTACAATTTGATTTTTAAAGAGCCGAATAAAATATTTAATTCTATTTTCTTGGGGATGGTGTGGATTGGACTTAAGTCTCCATTAGTCATCCAAAGCCAATGTCGAATGATCCATTTTGTCTTACTTATTGCTAAGTGTAAAGATTTATTTATTGAGTTACCTAATATCAAGATTATTTTTTGTAAAACGGTCTACTAATTTATTTTTGTAAAACGGTCTACTAATTGGGTGGCACATTATATCGCGGAACCATATTACCGCCAGACTATATTTAGGGGTTGTCCCTGTTGATCTTCGAAGGCTGAATGAAGTCGATTTGAGAGTTTAATAAAAGCTGTGAGTTTTAATGTAAGACATAGAGTGGTGGGTTTTATAATTTAAAACATTTTGTAAATCTCCCTACTTGCCATGTGGTAGGCTTTTTTTTAATCCAATTCAATACCAATGTGTTTTGGTAGTAATTAGCCCCGTGGATGCTTTAAGCAAGCTTCGAAATGCAATTTTCGATACCGTTTCGAGACTCCTGATTTACGGAAAGTCGATACGCCGACAAAAACGAACGAAAAAAAATATGAAAATGGACAAATGAAATACAGTTTTCGATGGAAAACCAAACGGAAATAATGGTGTAGAATATATTAAAAATATATACATATATACATATACGTATTTTACAATTTTAATTTATTTTATTTTGCTCATATGATGGGCCTAAATATTTAGGTGTGGGTTTACTTTAGGGCAACTTTCTCACTTCCTTCATCTTTTCCCTACTCTACTTCTCTGAAATACAGTGATCGACCAAAAATAAAAATAAAAAACACAGTGACAGGAAACAAAGAAGCACAGAGCCTCCCCACTTTGAAGCTTTCATCGGCAACAATGGTGTCCATCGCCGATAATCGCCAAACGCCGTCGAAAAATTGTGGACTTTCACCTGCAAACTCAGATATTAATTGATTTGACACATACACTTGTAACTTATGCGTAAATGCAAAAGACACGTAAATATAGAAGCTGAATTTTCAAACGACCAGAAAATCTCAGTTTGTTAAAACTAACTTCTTTTAGTGTATTTAATAAATATATTTATTAAATACATTAAGGGACTGATTGTGGGTATAAAATTCAAACTCCCTAACCAGAACTGTCACTTGGGCCTTAGGCCCATGAATAAGCTCAACACGTCAGGTCGTATGCACCTCGACCCAATTTGACAGCAAAAGAGACTATCTCATCGTGGGCCCAAGCCCATATTGTCTCGACGATCCCAGCTCCTTGCCATGATCGAGTCCATGATAGCCATGCATCCACTACTACAAATACTGTTTTCCGGTGCGGAAGACATTCGGGTGCGACTTTTCGCACCCAAAATTCACACCAAATAAGGCTTTCAGGTGCGACTTTTCGCACCCAAAACTCAAACAAGCATTTGAAAATTTTCGCTGAATTTTTTAACTTTGGGTGCGACTTTTCGCACCCAAAAGTCTATCAAAACTATTAGGTGCGACATAGTCGCACCCATAGGCTGAAAACATTTTAACGGCCAACTTTCCCCCTCTTTTTTGTAAAAATATCATTGGGTGCGAAAAGTCGCACCCAAAAGTGTCATTGGGTGCGACTGGTGCGAAAAGTCGCACCCAAATGTCCTAAATTTTTTCGCGGCCAAATTTTCCCCCTCTTTTTACAAATATCATTGGGTGCGACTTTTCGCACCCAAAAGTACTGACACATGTCTTTGGGTGCGACTTTGTCGCACCCAAATTCACAGTTTTATATAAATCAAATTTCTGCTCTTTTAACACCGATTCCTTCTTCTTTTTCCCATTTACTTCTACCTAACTCTCACTTTTCTCAGCTTTCTCTCAGCCCATTCTCTCAAAATCTCGCTCCCCCGACGCCAGCTTCTCCCCTCTCCCCCGTCAGCCTCATCCTCGCCTAAGGTCCGCCTGTTAGTAAGTCTCTCTCCCTCTCCATCTCACTTTTGTCTCCTCTCAATCTCACTATCTTTCTCCATCTCCAACTCCAGATCTCCCCCTCCCCTGAGCGTCGACTTCTCCCCCCATGGGCCTCATCCTCACCTGATCTCCGCATGTCGGTAAGTCTCTCTCCCTCTCCATCTCAGTTTTTGTCTCCCTCTCAATCTCACTATCTCACTCCATCTTCCTCTCCAGATCTCCCCCTCCCCTCGGCGTCGGCTTCTCCCCCCCGTCGGCCTCCTCCCACTCGCTGCATTGCCAGGCCATTGAAAGGTAAAGTGATTATTGATTTTTCTCTTAAATCTCAAATCTGAAAATTAGGGTTTGACTTTCATTTTCTCATTCTCTGGGTTTCAGAGTTCCGGCGAGTTTGGATGGAGAAAAACACAGCGCTGTGGATAATTGTCACCATTTTTTTTTGTGACTTTTTAGGTGCGACTTTAGGTGCGGAAAGTTGCACCTAAATGTCGCACCCGAAAGTCAAGACTTTTGGGTGCGACTTTTCGCACCCAAGACTTTTAGGTGCGGACTTTCGGGTGTGGAAAGGTTGCACCCAAAGTCGCACCTACAGGTATCATTGGGTGCGACTTTTAACTTTTAGGTGCGAAAAAAGTCGCACCCAATGCTATTTTTTGTACTATCCATCCCGGAAGAAGCGGTCCTCATCCACGACCAAAGCTCACCCGTTTCCAAGACCACGTCAACACACGCATCATGCCTTGAATCGCTCCAATCCAACCACGATCATCGAAATTGACGAGGAGGATGAGTCTTTAGCTATAAATAGAGTCGGTTAGCTAGAATCAGTCACGGGTTATCATATACGTTATTTTGCAAGTTTATATATTTTTTCGAATATTTTTTTAGCTCGACCTCTTTTGATGTTTGTCGGTTGATATCAATAAAAGATCTTTGTTAGTCATATTGCTAATAATAGGCGGGAAAAATAATAGACAAATTGTATAATATTATTTTAAATAAATAAACAACGAAACTAATATATAAACATGTAGACAAAAGAACAAAATAAAATAATTAAACCGGAATCACCAAGAAACCGGTAAAGAAGGGAAATGGAGAACACGTCAAGGTTTTTCAACAATTTCCACTACTACAAAAAATTCTAAAAATTAAGTCACAATTAAAAAAGGAAAATATTTACCCGCTTAAATTTTCGTAAAATAATTGCAAAAAAAAAAAAAAAAGTGGGAACATTTTCTAAAAGCGACATGTCGCTTCCAATCTCAAAATTTTCAATTTTAAAAGATCGCGCTTAGGCATTGACCGAGAAGCGACACGTCGCTTCTAAAAACATGCGTCGCTTCTAAAAGCTGTTTTTGTAGTAGTGTTCCTTAAAGTGTTATTACTCTCCCACCGGGTGCTGGAATAAAATGAGCAACTACCTCCCATGATACAACGATGTACGAGATGAACAAAGCACCAACTTGTTCAACTCCAGCGAACTTGAATGCATGTCATAATACTACCACGGTCACCGCCAATAAAATTGAATAAGAGATATTTATGTGCATGATTGTTATAGCTTTTCAGCCATGTACTTGGCTCATTTATGCCTCTCAACTATTATTTTGGCTTCTTTTCCTTCTTTTTTCTCCGAGTGAGATCACAACCCAACCTTTTATAGGCTTAGAGGAATGAGAAAAAAAAAACGTTCATGACTTAATGAACATTCATGACATAATGCACATTCAATCTAATTAAAAGACTTTAATGGGATAGGTTACAATACAAAACCGTTTGAAAAATGAACCAAGGTACCAACTTGGTTACATAACATATTATCAAATATTAATAACAATATATAATAACCACAAACAGCCAACCACCCAAAGGCTTTTAATTTCATTCAAACGATTACAATTTCCAACAATCTTTACTTTCAATTTAACTTTCTTCTTATTTAACAAGCTTTTAATTTGTCATTATTTCTAGAAAATACGTTTAATTTAATTTTTATTCCACGAATTCTTGAAATCCACATAAATACAAATAAAATAATATCATAAACATTAGATATAGATCATGATTATTGAGGAGTCGAATTCGACATCAACATATATATATATATATATATATATATATATATATATATATATATATATATATTATCTAATCGTGTTTGAGTGAAAAAAAGTAAAATGTAAGAATGTGGTAATGACGCATTTTGAAGCTCATGTATTATAAAAAAATATAACTCATTAGGAGTTATTTGACGCTATGTAAGAATCATTTTTGTTGACAGATGATTATATGAAATGGAATTGTAGGCAATATACGTAAGAGATGGAAAATCAATGCCTCCTCTCACAATGATATGTGACGCTAATGTGTTTACATAGAGAAATCTTGTTTTGATAAACATAAGATTTCGCCTGCCAATGAAGAGAAATATTATTATGAGGAAATGGCGGCAAGTCTACATAATGTTTTAGGTTAGATACACTTTGCTACCTATTCTTTTTTTCGTCGGCGAAAATAACTAATGTTTAGTTTTGGTTCCACCGTTACTACTTTGATCATTAGTCTTGACGGAAGTACATGTGTCGCAATCTTGTGAATGAGTTGTGTTTTTAAACAATTATATTTAATAATAAAAAGGTAAACAAAAATAAAAAAAATTTAATAAAAATCAGAAATAAAAAAACAAATGAAACCAAAAGTAAAAGAAAAACAAAACAAAAATAGAGCACTGTCGACGTGGGACTCGATCAGTTATTCCGGCATGTGCGAGGCGAGGTTCGAGAGCCGCCGGTCAGAGAATCCAATCGTGGTTGAGGAGTTCTCTAAAGCTGTTGGATATGTGTTAGTGATTATTGGCAGGGGATCTCTGGCGACATTAGGGTCGGCAGCGTCGAGGGCTTCGCAGAGCCTAGAAGCTCGGTGACAAATTGGTCGGACAGGATTTGGATATGCAGACGGGGACACCGATGGTGAGGAAGTTCTCGGTTATGGGGGTCTCCGGCGCTGGGAGACGAGGTCGTCAGCTGACATTTGGAGTCGGCGGCCAGATCGGTTTAAAACACTGGTCCAAACACACTTGCACGAACCAGTGTTTTAAATTTCGGCGAATTTTGGAAAAAATTGACGACAGAGCGATAACGGCCGACAAAGAGCATTTTTTTCATTTCGTCGTCATTTTTCATTTTTTGTCAATTTTATCGAATGTCGTCGATTTTTCGTCGAATGTCATCATCGTTTTTCAAAATTCTGTCGTTTTTTATTCGGTTTTCCGGTTGGTTTATCTATTTTTCATAGATAAGAAGCTCGAAACGGCGTCGAAAACAACGTTTCGAACCTTGGTTTGGAGAATGAGAAGTTTATATTTATATATGTGTGTCTTTTTGTTTGTGAATATGTATATATATATATATATATATATATATATATATATATATATGTTTGTTTGAGAAACTTTTTTGAGGATTTAATTTTTTTCATCATTAAATAATAAATAAAAATAAAGTAATGGTAGAACCAAAACTAAATATTAAGTATTTTCACCGACGAAAAAAAAAAGAATAAATAGCGAAGTATATCCAAATTAAAACACTAAATATTTTTACCAATATTTTCTCTGTTATTATGGATCCATCTTCTCTCAAATGCAAGCAAGGTGAATCCATCAAAAACCAAATCTATTTTAATATCAATGACTAACTTGCCCGCTTGTATTGTTTTTTAAAGTTTTGAATTTTACAACAAAAACTTTTGTCTACGAATGTAAAGCACTTAAAAAAAAAGGATAATAATAACTAACTTGCCCGCTTGTATTGTTTTTTAAAGTTTAGTCATGCTATCTAGAATAGATAACGTTGGAGCGAATCGCCACCTTTAAAAATCCCTCCAAACTCCAAACAGAAGGAACAGTCGATTCCCGCTAATATATATATATATTTATCAGCACAAAATCGTAAACGCTTGTTCTTCCACCATCTCATTCCCCAAATTGCCCCCGAAACCAATGCCTAATTACACCCACCCCCACATCTGCCAGTGCCTCACCCGCCTCCGGCGAAATTCTCCGGTCACCTCCGCCGGATACCGCTGCAAGTCCGGCCGCGAGTTCGTCGACTCAGTGCTGTCCCTGGCGCGCGGCTTGATCAATCTCGGTCTCGGCTCCGGCGACGTCATCGCCGTCGCCGCCTTCAACAGGTACACTGGTTCACAAATCAACAAATAGTATAAACAAATTTTAATTTCGTATTCATTTCTTTGGCAGTGACCTGTATTTGGAATGGATATTGGCAATAGCGTTCATCGGAGGAATAGTCGCACCTTTGAATTACCGATGGGTTAGCGAATCCACTAAGCATCTCTTATCATATAACTGTTCATCATCACCTAGGGTTTTCATTTCAATTACAATGAATTGTATCATGACAGAGCTTTGAAGAGGCACAATTTGCGATGGAGACTGTGAGGCCGGCGATGCTTGTGACCGATGAAAGCTGTGGTATTTGGTTCTCCGAGCTCCGAGCTGACGAATTGCCTTCTCTGACGTGGCGTGTTTCTATGGATTCCTCGCCTACAACGGATAATTGTATGTCCTCATCTTCTTCTTCTTCTCATGGAAAAACCTCTCTTTGTTTTCAAGAGGCTAACACTTTTTCCCTATAGCACTAACAACCGAATCGATCAGAAAGCGTTACATGGAAGGTTTCTCGTCGGATTACTCGTGGGCCCCGGAGGGCAAGGTTCTTATATGCTTCACTTCAGGTTTGGTAATACTTTAAAAAGGACTTTTTATTTTTAGTTTAGGATTATTTGTGATTATCTAATTGATTAGGAACAACTGGAAGGCCAAAGGGAGTAACAATAAGCCATTCAGCTCTGACCATTCAGTCACTTGCTAAAATCGCCATCGTCGGTTACAGCGAGGATGATGTATGTTAAACCGATTAATTAGTCCACTTTCCTTGGCATAGAATTAGGATCATAGGCTTTTAGAAATGTTTGATCTGTTCCTTTGATCACTTACAACAGGTATATCTACACACAGCACCGTTATGTCATATCGGCGGTTTGTCATCGGCAATTTCCATGCTATTGATCGGAGGTTTCAATGTCTTGATACCCAAGTTTGAGGCCAAAGCAGCCATTGAGGCCATGCAACAACACCGCGTGACTTCTCTGATCACCGTCCCTACAATGATGGCCGACTTGATTTCTTCATCAAGGTAAAAGTCAAAAATTTCTTGCGGACTTGAAAATCGCGAGACAGTTGCTCTTTAGCAAATTCACTACTAAAACATTTTTTTTCTTTGTTGGGGGTGTATTTCAGAGGAAGAGAAAGTTGGAAGAGGATTGAGAGTGTGAATAAGATACTTAATGGAGGAGGAGGGTTGTCGAATGAGCTAATCGAAGAAGCGAAGAAACTCTTCCCCAGAGCTAAGCTTGTCTCAGCCTACGGTTGGTTTCTCTCTAAAGATAGATAAACATGTTATATCTATTTTTTTAATTTTAACAGAAATCGACTTTGAATAATGAGTTTTCAAGTCATTTTACGATCACCGTTAACACAGGCTTCAAGCAAAGTGAATTTACTGATAGCTCTACCTTTGTGCTAGGAATGACTGAGGCCTGCTCTTCGCTCACCTTCATGACCATTTACGACCCGTCACTCAAAAGCTCAGTCAGACCAAAGCCCGTATCGAATCTCGAACAGTCGGGTTTCTGTGTCGGGAAGCCCGCTCCTCATGTGGACCTGAAGATCCGAAAAGACGGCTCTTCTAATGTCGGGAAGATTTTGACTAGGGGCCCACATGTCATGCTTGGCTATTGGGAACAAAACCCGTCGGATCTCATGGACCAGCACTGGCTCGACACAGGCGACATTGGCTCGTTCGACGACTCTGGTAATCTTTGGCTCCTTGGAAGAACAAACGGTCGGATCAAGAGCGGGGGCGAGAATATTTACCCAGAAGAAGTAAGAATAATAATAATAATAAAAAAAAAAGAATCTGAGGCATCCTATGTTTTTAGATATTTTTATGACTGGCTTGTATTTTACACAGATAGAGGCAATTGTATCGCAGCATCCCGGGATTCTCGGGATCGTTGCCATGGGAATTCCCGACGCTCGATTGACGGAGAAGGTCGTGGCTTGTGTTCAATTGAGAACCGATTGGCAATGGTTAGATAGAAGTTCTGAGGACTCGAGTGCAGAGCAAGAGAAGCTTTTGTCTCAAGACATCTTGCAACGTTATTGTAAAGAAAATAATTTAGCCCGGTATTTCTCTTAGAGACTCGTTTCTTTGGAGTTACGTACATTTTGTGTTCCGAGTATGTTATCTTGAACCTTGTTTTTTCTGTTTTCTAATCTTATTTTCAGGTTTAAAATACCGAAGAAATTTTTGTTGTGGAAGAAGTCATTTCCAGTGACGTCGACAGGGAAAATTATTAGGCAACAAGTTCAAAAAGCAGTAGAGTCTCGAGTACAATCTTTACATAGCAATCTCTGATTCCATTAAGTTTTTTTTTTCCTATACTTTTACGCATTTCCTTGGCTTACCATAATCCGAGAGCGACGAGGATACAGTTAACAAGCTAAATCTAAATGAAATTTTTTTTTACATGGAAATTAAAACGTGCAACACTAAATAATTAGATTCATGCTCGAAGATGATTCTGTAAGAAACTGAATTCCTATCTGAGCTAAATACATTTACAACGCATAACTCTATGAACAAAAAAGGACTAAAGTTAACTAATGGATCACTGGAGACAAGGATAGGCTTATCCCTTACCATCTGCCTATTTTTTTTTTCAACAAAAGATAAATACTTCTAAACCCAAAAAACTAATATTAAAAGCAAAAAAAAAAAAAATACTAAGACATCCAAGTTTCCTTAGCTTTCTTTTTCTTTAGGGACTACATAAAACACTGCATAATCTTATATGTTTCCTTTGGCTCTGTGCAAGTACTTTTCTTTATCAAAGTTTGAATCACCACCCAGGTGAAGTGAAAAACTTAACTGCTATCCACCTGGAAATAAAGAAAGATAGAAAAAGGGATAAGCAGGAATGACAAAAAAAAATAGTGAAACCTGGTGCAACAGTTTTCAAAAGAAGATACCAGTTGACTCCGCAAATCAGCCTGATCTAGTTGAGATTCCATTCAATTCTCGTTTGACCAGCTTCAAGGTATCGGTGATCTGGATACAAAAACGCAAGATTGGATTATAACACTTGTATATACTGCTAAACGATGTAGGGTCTTCAAAAAGAGGTCTGACAGTGCTTGACAAAAGATCAGGGTCCGTATCCCAGGTCTTATAAATGTCATAACAGTACGCAAAGCCTATGACGATGAATATAAACTTAGTACTTACTCCAGGATAATGTTGCAATACTGGTGAGTAATGATCAAGCGCAAGGTATATCTTTTCGAGAAGGCTTAAGAGAGTGTCCACTTCATCGCCCAAAAGGTCAACCTGAGAACAAAGGAAAAGGACCACCATATACATCATATTTTTTATTATTATTAAAATCGGCAAAGCCGGGGGAGTTACAATGCCAGACGATGATATCATGTACATTTTATAAACAAGGGAGATGATAAACCTCAAGAATACAAAAATTTGATAGTAAGGGAAAAAAATGTGGTGTGTTGATTATAAACAAGAAAGAAAAAAAAATCTTATAAACACAGTCAAACGAAGTTGAATTTACGTACTTCTGTTTCTGCCTTCTGAAGGTCATTAGATTTTTTATCAAATCTCCGCTTGTAAAGCGCGCCAGTTCTCTTGAGTATGTCAGCCCTTTGGATGAGAAAATGTGACTGAGATTTGAGATTTTTCACCCTGGAAGAAAGCCACAGTTCACTATTAATTCCGAACTATAGAAAATGAAACCAGAATTTTCCATATATAAATATAGGTCCTGCCATAGAAAAAATTCTGGTAAAATAACAAAATATTAAATATTTTATAGCAATAAAGGGTAAATCATTGACAACTGAACATGCCAAGTTTGACCATAGGAATTGGAAATATATCTCTAGACCATGAACCCAATAGTCTACTTCATTAAACTGAAACGTGAAAATTAAATAAATAAATTAAAAAAAAAATCTAAAATGAAGAAATTCCTATTGAAAAGAAACTGGTGTAGAAAGTACCTCAAACAGTTTTTCGAGATGCTGTTTGTTACTCGATTTTCAAAATCAGTAGTTGCTCTAGATACTCCTTGGACAAGAACGATCATCGACTCCATTTGCTTTCTGACCTCCCTTTCACTAGCGTCCCGTAAAGCTAATGCTTTCTCTTTCTCCAGGGAAACAGCTAGGTGTTTCCTTCTCTCTTCATCAACTTCCTTGAGCTCTTGAACGGCTTGTTCAAGCTTTTCGTTCATCTTGCCTAAGTTCAGTTTATACAGCTCGACTTCTTCCATGGCCGCCGCCAATTCGCACTTCATATCTTCCGACTGTCGAGTGGTTTTGGAAAGCAATTTCCGTTGCTGAATCTTTAAGTTTTCGATTTCTTCAGAAGCTAATCGAACCCGTTCTTTCTCACTTTGGATCACAGCCGCTGAATCTTGTGCCAACCTCTGCTTTTCTTCGGCAAGACCGTGTATTTCTTGCTTCAATCTTTCTTTTTCTGCCAACTCTGTTTCCAAAACTCTCTTATTTTCCAAAGCCTCCTTCTGAAGAGAAACACGAGCTTCAGTTTCACCCAAGTATTTATTGGTCAACACATTGTGCTCATTCTTGGCTTCTTGCCAAGCTTCTCTATATATAACCTCTAAAAGGTCTTGCGTGAGGATGGAAAGCATATCTGAATCGCCAACCCCGCATTTGCTAGCCAGTTGAGTATCATGAGAAGCTTTGATAACACTTTCATAACGTTGTTGCATTTCATTATACTCGGCATGGGAATTTTCAAGACTACATTGGATTTGACCAGTCATTTCCCTGAGAAGACAAGTAGATATGTCTGAATATATCAAAGCCTCGATACGCAGATCTTCTATGGAAGATTTAAGATTCCTGACCATGTTCAACAACTTTGTCTCAGACAAAGAGTGGTGTGACATTTTATCCGAAGCATCGGAAACTTGCGTTGCAAGGCATTTCACTTCCTTCTTCTTATCTGAAATAAAATCTCTGAGTTGACGATTTTCTGCAAGGAGAGCTTCGAGTCTGTCCTTCAAACTGCTAAGACCCTCCGCGTCGTTAAACAAAGCAGGTATTTTCTCAGTTTCAACGAGGATATCATCCAATTTCGAAATGACCTCTGGGATTCTTCTCCGCAGTGTCATGATCTCTTTATCCTTCTTCAAAAGCAAAGAAGACCCTTTTTCTTTCAAATACTCTCTTTTAAGGCTAAAATATTCTTCGGTCATATCTTGCACTTTCGACTCGTGATTCCTCTTCATCCTTGTAATCTCATTATTGTAATGTAACACCAACTCATCACGAGTCAAGTGGCCCAAGTAGTTAGGATCCGAATGCTCTAGCTTATCAATCTGTGACTGCTCATGTTTTCCATTTTCTGCATGACTTCCCAAACTGTTGCGGTGGAAATGACTACTACTACCATTAATCCACACAACACTATCCAAGGACCCATGAGAAATCAAATGTCCAGCTTCAGGAACACACAGAGACTTAGAAATCGAGTTTAATTCCTCACGAAGGCTTGAAATTTCTTTCATCCTTTCGGACCAGTTTATAGCTTTATCACCACAAATACGGTCCCATAACTTTCCTTCAAATTCTTGCTCAAGACAACGAATACAGTTCCCCATCACCAACTCTTCGATTTCTCCTTGAAACTCTTGCTCGCGCTTCCACTCGTGCATCAACGCTTCTGATAATTGAACTATTTCTTCAACCCCTTTGAAAACACTCTCTATCGTGGCTTCAAAGCCATCGACTGTGTTATCCACATCACCCAGTGGTTCAGATGAGTCCTCATCGTGTAGAATACCGCCCAATCCCAGCATTTTTGAATCCGGACTTCTTATCTTCACCGAACTACAAGCCTTCACGCAATCAATCAACTCCCTGAGCCTCACGAACTGTTCTTTACTCGCACTTCTAAGACTCCCCAGAGTCCCTTTCATTCTGTCGTGCTTCATGACAGCCTCTGAGAAGCTAGAATGAACCCTTTGTGACTTAAAATTGTCCTTCCCATCCACACTTTGACGCTGGACATTTAGCATCTCCTTCAACTCAACCAATTCGAGTTCTTTCTGAGCAATTTTCTCCGCGGCCTCTTGCGTGACCGCGTTCACCAAGCCCCTGGTGAGGGAATCGCTCACCATCCTCAAAATCGTCAACCGATCATCTATGTCTTGCATATAGGAATCCAAGTCAGCGAGAATGTCCACATCCAAGTTCTCGCTCTCATTGACATAGCCATTAGTCTGCATTGAATCATCACAAAGTGACTTTGCCTTGGTATTTCCGACTTCCAAACCCTCCACGGCCATTACTTAGAGGATGAATCTACCCAGAAACCGAAACTCAAGAAAACATTGCAGAAAGATCATAGAAACAGAATAAATCCAGCTAAACTGCAACACGGCAATAAGCAACAGTGTATATATTAGAAGCCTGAAAAAATAAAAGAGCTATTTCTATAGTTAAAACGAACAACCAATGTGGGTTAGAAATACATCTGGATTAAAAGAGGTAAAAAAAAATTCTAAAATAAAACAAATAGGAAAGGGTCTTTGTTCGATGGGTAATAAGAAGCAAAAGCAAAAATTAGTCAGAATATCTCCGATAGAGCAAGAAATTATAAATTTCCAATTTTTTTTCCTACAAGCATTTTTCGGCAACCAAACCATGTCGATACAAGATTTCTGACCAAACTGAGTCCAAAATAAAAAAAAATTATTTAAAAAACAAATAAAAAAAAATGAAGTTTTCAACCGTGTATTTCTTCTGGGTTCTGGCTCAACTCAAGCTCTCCACGAACAAGAACAGACAAGCAAACAAAAACGAAGATAATAAAATAATAATAATAAACTGCTTTGCAATGATAACACCAACCACTCACTGGTCAGGCTCGGAATCCACGGAACAATCGAGATTTAATCAACACTCCAAAGACGCTTGAAATCCCTAGGTGACCGTTAATTCCTTTTTCGAGTTTTTACTTGCTCCATTAAAGACGCCAGTGATTTCTGACTGTATTTTAGGGTTTTTCGGGGAAGAGAATGTAATAGAAAAGCTGAGTTCTAGCGGTGAAGAAAGATAAAAGAGGAAGAATTGGCGAGCGGGAGTGTAAAGCTACGTTGAACTTACCCCCGAAAGTCCTCGTATTTACTAAAATACCACTCTATCTGAGTTTTGCCTTTGCCTTTAAAATAAAATCGATATGTTAAAATTCCTTTTCTCGAGGGAAATTGATTAGGTGGCGTGATCTAAGCGTACAATGATTTTGTTTTATCTGAGCAGGTTTTTTTATTATTATTATTATTTTTTTATCGGACACTTCGGGCTTAACCTTTGTTGTGAGTCGAATAAAAATTTTAATTACCAATTTGCCATTTACATGAATTATTATGGATCTTTATCCACTTCGGTCAATATGACTCAACTCTATTATTATTTCCTCACCAAAAGTTTGTTTTTCTAGTGGACAAGTGTCAATTTGGTCTTTTCCTTTGTCCAAGTCAACTTGGTCTATTCACAATCAAATAATGTAAACATAGTCCGTTATTCCTTATAACTGAAATTGAATGATGAAGAAACTTCACCATAGGATTAGAGTTTATTAGAGTGTTTGGTAAACGTTTAACGCGTTCTATTCTTTGTAAATTAGTGGTGTGAGTGCTAAATCATACAATGATGCATGTCACAACTGCTTTCTGCTTTGGACAGAGATTAATTTCGCTTCACTTGACATGGAATCTCATAAAGTAAGTACGTGACATTTGCTTTTGACAAATTAAATCATATTATAGTGATCTTATTTGTTTATTTAAAGCAATCATGTCTGTAATCATAACTTCGTGCTTTTTTCCTTCTCACATATTTCATTACTTTTAATGGGTTTAATCGTCATTAAGTAACCTTATTCATTAAGTGATATTGACTACCCTTTTAAAACCATCTATTACATATTATTAAAATCTCTCTCTCTCTCTCTCTCTCTCTCTCTCTCTCTCTCTCTCTCTCTCTCTCTCTCTCTCTCTCTCTCTCTCTCTCTCTTTTAAACAATTTTTTAATATTTTAGTCTATCATTTTTTAATCTATAGATGCCTAATTATGTTTTTCCAAAACGAAAATATTTTTCATCAACGAGCCAATGCCCGCTGATGTGAATAAGGTGGTGGGGTCCACCGGTCAGTGAGTCCCACTTATATTAAAGTAACAACGGGCGCGTTGATCCGTTGTTTACCTATCATCACTCTTTCCAAAAACTATGTTAGCTTAATAATAATTTATTATTTATGAGTCGTAATAAAGTTAACAAATATATAAAAGATTTATTATAATATTTTTTTAATCATCGTAACACCATGAATGACATCGAAAATTCAATTATATATATAATTGTTTCAACAAATTTCATTGTTTATTATTAGGATCATTTATAGGATTGCCCCATGTTGTCGCTCGTTCTCGAAAAACTCGAAACATTAAAATTTCACGCGACTTAAAGGCCCGCGAATGATAAAATCCGCACAAAACGGCCCAAAAGTCCGAGTCCGAACCTGAAAACCCGAAAACCAGCAAATTTTAAATAATTTATTGTTCATTTGCAATTCCGAATTCCAAAGTCCAACGGACCGGGTCACTAAAAAACCCATCAAGGCCCGCGAAGGCTAAAGTCCGCACAAAACGGCCCGAAAGTCCGAGTCCAAACTCACACACGAAGCAGAACTCACCATCGCGCGCTCTTCAAAAGAAGCGCGCGCTCGGAGCGCATAAGACATATGCTTCAAAGGCATTAAAGAATACAAGCGATCGAGAGCGAAAGATAGGAAGGAGAAAAGAGAAAGGAGGAGATAGAAGAGATAGAGATCATTTTGATTTTTCATGATATTTAGATTATCATTTAGAAGATGTTTCATATTTATGCGTGTTGTGTATATTACCCTAGCAGATAAGCCTTTAATGTTATAAAAAATATAAAACAATTGTAGCTTACGAATCTATGCGCGTATATAAAAACTAAAAGAGTATAAAGGTTATGTTAAAGTCCAAGTTTGAACTGTTATTGGTGTTTTGCCAGCTTGCTTGATTACTTGTAAAGCAATATTTAAAAATTAAAATAATATAAAATAGGGCTCCTGATTTCAAATGTCATTAATTAGGTTAGGCGACGGACACAAAACAAAAAGTACTTGTGGCTTTCTTTACTTGCCAAACGCATTTAGGATAACGGATTAAAACTTAACAGCCAATTCGCGCTAATCATTAACCAGACAGAAATAGCTATTTAGCAGTCCCTTCCGATATTTGAAATGATCAATAAAGTTTAACTTACAATCATTAAACAAGACATCCAATTTATAGCTGTCTGTGTGTATAGTACTAATAGATTGAGTTCACTAAAGAATTTCATATTAAAAGAGGGAAAAAGGTCTTACTGAACATTTGGTTAGCCATTGAACAATTCTTCAAAGGCACAGGTCAAAATCCTTGACTTCCTTTTTACCGTATATTTGTGTAGAATTCACAAGCTTTTATACATTATTGTGTCACGACAAAACAAGCCAAAACTACGTTGACGTTACATAAGCACAAGAAGTAAAATAAGGTCTTGGCATCAAAGTGATGATTCCATGTTACTCTTAGTTGATTATGACTTTATTTGTTGTCTATTTGTTTTTTCTTCTTCATTTTACTTTTTTTTAGGGAAAATATCAATACTATCCCTCGTGTTTAATCGAAATGTGAGATTTATCTCATCTATTTCTAGAAATATCAGACATATCCTTCTAGTTTAATATAAATGACATATACCTCCCATACAAAAATGTTATATTACAAATATCACCATTTTCGTTTATTTTTTACAAAAAAATAATTTGAACTCCCCAAAATACCCTTAACAGAATAAATATTTATTTATTATTTTATTAAAAAAAATCAAAATCTCTCTTTATAAAAAAAAATCCTTAACTTATTATAAATTTTTTTTTAATTTAAACTTTTTGTATATAGAATAGAAAATAAAAAATTATTTCATTAAAGGTATTTTGGGGAGTTCAAATTATTTTTTTGTAAAAAATAAACGAAAAAGGGTGATATTTGTAATATAACATTTTTTAGGGGATGTATATGTCATTTATATTAAACTGGAGGGATATGTCTGATATTTCTAAAAATAGAGGGGATAAATCTCGCATTTCTATTAAACAGGAGGGATACTGTTGATATTTTCCCTTTTTTTTAAGACAACTTTATTGCTAATGAAGATTGAACCCACAAC
Organism: Urtica dioica subsp. dioica; assembly: GCF_054948205.1. Taxonomy (NCBI): domain Eukaryota; kingdom Viridiplantae; phylum Streptophyta; class Magnoliopsida; order Rosales; family Urticaceae; genus Urtica; species Urtica dioica. The sequence goes on along the minus strand of NC_142764.1, from coordinate 15,501,791 downwards.
TTACAAACTTTCATTTTGAAAGTGGTAATTCCACCAACTAATCTATGTTAGATACCACTTCCATCGTACTTTGCAGCCTTTTCTTGCACAGAATCTTACCTACTTTGTTTCATCTTAGATAACAGAGACAGATATAGAAGTAGTTACATTCTCAAAAAAGTAGTATATTTGGTACAAACATTATTGGATGAAAAGTCTCTCTCTCATGTCTGCACAAATGTCTCTATGCATACGTGCAATGGCATCTTTGCCCCTTTCCACTTTTCCAGCTTTCTACAGAAAAAAGTGAAGGGACAAAAAGATGCTTTCTGATCTCTACTCTGTTAACCATTTTACTTATAGAAGCTTTCCTTCTATCCCCTTAAATTTGAAAAAAATTGAGAAATAATACAATGCACTTTTCAAACTTACTCTGACATCTGGGTAAATAAATCTTGCTCTGACCTTATTTCTAATTCTAGATGATGGGGCAAATAGAAAAATTATGGTTCAATGGTTCATGAAGCAATAAGTTATCTTCTTGAATTGATCAATTAAATAACGAGTATAAAAGAGAGCAATTTGAGCACATTACACTCCAGACAAAGAGCCGATTTCAACCATTGAAGCAGGTCAAACAAAGAATAAAACCACCACATCTTGTACACATCATTGATATTGCAAACCTTTAAACTGGTCTTTGAAGTATAACATGTTTAGTTGATTCACCTGTACAGCCACGTCACTTTGAGGTTCTCATAATCCATTAACCAGAGTTGTTTGTGCTTCCGATTCTTTCATCAAGAAAGTACAAGCGAGCAATGCCGCCCCAATAGCTGGCTCTACCTGAAACCGGAACAGCTTATGTATCTCTCATTTCACCCACAAAAATAAGAGAAAAATTGGTTTTGATTTTATCACAAAAGTGGAAGAACAATAACCTTTGGTCTTATTGGATCAGCCCCGGGATAGAGTTTCTGGATATGGTCTATGACCTCTTTTCCTATATCCCAACCACCCTGATTTCCTTCAAGAACTCCACCGACCATCACAACAGGGAACGACTCAGTTTTATCTGCAATCAAAATCGTACTTATGTCTGTGGCTCATAGAAGATCATAGTCAAATGGCAATTTTAGCGATGGTGGTTTGCTCAAGATTCAATATATTTATTGCCATAGTAAAGATAAAGAATATTTTAATATTGCAATAGTGAAGATAAAGAATATTTTAACAAAGTACATGACGAGAATCCTGTCCTCGTGACTAAGCTCGAAGGAAAAGGCCCAAGTGATCTAAGTTCAATTGTTTTCTTTCTCATTGTTATAGCGTTGTAGGGCTAGTTGTTGTGAATGGGATAGTAACATTTCTTTCTCAATTGCTTTCTTTACTTTCTTTCTCATAACAGGATACCTTGTCAGTTTGAAGAAGAAGAAAAAAAAATTTATTTAAAAAAAAACCCCATAAAAGAAAGTACCTTCACCGCACAAGCATAGTCTTTCAACAACAGCTTCAACACTAAGGGCCAAATCTTTGACAGCATCGAGTAGGATATTGTGAGATATTTGGTCCCCAGCTTCTGCGCACGATACAACTTCTGGAACAAGCGCCGCAATTCGAGCCCAAGACCGATCTGCATAAGTCCACCTACATTCATATGGCGTTAAAGTCAGGATCGAAGCTAGTTTTTCCGATAAAAAAAGGCACGATAAGGGTGAAATTGATGAAGTACGATCTCGAAGGTCAACTAAACCTAATTCTGGACGCGATGTCTAGCATCATAAGATTCTAGAGTTACTGTTACATACTAGCTAAAGAGAGAGAGGCCTTAATTTCAATTTGGGGTTGAGATCTAACCTGAAACTCCAAGCCTATTTATATCAAGCTGATATAAGAAATCAAAGAAGCAGTTGTGGTTACATCTGCAACCATTTCGATAGCAATCATGAGACGTGATAGACGTACCCAATAATTTCTTCAGGAGAAGAAAGGCCAAGAACCTTGAGAATCCTACTTGTAAGCATTGTCTGCGAACTTCGACCATCATGAGCTCTTATAACAGCAGTCAATGCCTGTGCGGAAATCCCATAACCACTGCAAATTGCAAAATAAATTGTTGATCAAACTTCTGTCGATCTACATGTAGTGTAAGCAAAGACATCACATATCTTCTACAATTTTTACTGAGTTCTTGATAGCGTTGAAGATATTTTAGATTCGAGATATAGCTATAAATAAAACTCTTAGTAGACCATAAGCCTAAACAGCGCAGGCAGTCGGTTCATTTAGCATTTCACCTGATAATCGGTCGCAGATTTTGACTCCAGACAAACAAAAACAAAGGAAATTCTCCCATAGGATTGGACGCCCAAAATATATTTAATTCTTTACCAAATATAGACGAAGCTAGAAAGAATCAAAATAAAAATGAAAAAAAAAATTCCTAATGTATTAATAAAGAATATAGTGAACAAGTACTATTGTCTTTAGACACACATCATTCAACAAGACAGACCAATGGCATAAAAAGTATTAGCTTATCTACAGTACATAGTAAAACCATCACTGGAATTGAGATTTCATTCAAAACGAACGATGTCTTCAAAATAAAATAAAATAAACATATAAAAATTAAAATTAAATACCTTCCCCAATCACCTAGGATCGGCCCCGCACCGGCAGCCCGAGCCTCTTTGCCATCTTTGGAAACTCCATAAGCAATGCACCCAGTTCCAGCAACCAACACACATCCATGAAGCTTTCCCATCGTCCCACTTGCCAAAGCCGCGACCGCATCATTCTGAATATACACTTTCACATGCGACGGGAATATTTCTCTGAAAAATCAGTTCACCAACAACAACAACACACAATTGTTATATATCGGCGAGTTTCTGTCCAACGGTGTTGTGTACTAACATAATATCTCCTTCACCTAAGAGACTGAAAACATTGGCTTTTTCAATGCGAAATATACAAGAAAATTTTACACCAAAGGAATTATAAGCAGGACCTTAACCAATTCAATATCATTTGCTGATCTTTAGGATGGTTAACACCGGAGACACCTAAACAAACCGCACGAACAGAAGATTGACTTGAACCCGACTTCTCAAGGGCCTCAGATATGACCTTTTCCAGTGTGTCCTTCGCAGCATTTTCTACAAAACATTTGCTTCATGTTTCTTTGGGCGTAAATGTGACAATTTATTGAAAAATTCCTTGCTCTCTATAGAAACAAGAAAGTTTTGGCTTTGCCAAAAAAAAAAAATCTATAATTTGAGCCATGATTACCATCATCAAATGAAGAAAACGAACTACTTTTTTTGGGAACAAAGAGTTGCAAGTTCAAGAAATGGAAAACCAATATAAAAATAATGAATACAAAGAGATAACTACAAATGTTAAACCTTTTAATACACTAGAAATGATAGAAATCTGGAAACCCAAAAGCAGTTCTTCAACAGAGAAGAGCTGAGAAACTCTAGAATACAAAGCTTAAAACAGTAGTTTTTTAAGCACTTCTTAACTTTTTGAATTTTTTGTTCGTATCCTAATACAATCAGAAATATATAGTATCTATATAAATACAGAGGATAAAAAATGGAACCAATCTGAAAGTTCAAAAGCAAGAAAACTTAATTCAAAACTCACAACCTTCAACAACATCTCAACGTTGATCAGTCTCCAGCTTTTTGTTAAGTCTAAAACAAATAAGTAAAAGCTGTTGACGATAAAGCCCCGAACTTGATAAACAACCGCCGTAATAAAAACAAATTTCACCTCCAAATTATAATATACAAATGAGGAGGAAAAAAAAAACGATTTCGAACCTCCGACACTGTTGTAGTTGGAGCAACCTCCTTCGGCGCGAGATAAGACGACGGCGGAGAGATTCGGATCGGACGGTCGAAGCAGAGGGATACAGACGCATATCGTCGACGTTGCTCCACCGTCGATCCCCAAAACGACCCCGTTTTCGCCGCCGTTCTCTGCCATGGACGGAGCGACCGTTTCCCGCTAGCTCGGAGCGCGATTGCGAACACAAATCTGACAGGGCTTCGAATATAAAACCGATCGGAGTCGTTTGTGTGAGAGAGAAGAAGAACAAAAATATTCTTATTAATCTTATTATCAATAATGTAGAGTCTTTCCTTCAGTACTTGTACGTACGAAGATTTCACCGAACGGACTGTGAGATAATTCCATATATAAAAAGGGGACTCGTTTTGTGCGTTTTTTGCTCGCTAATCAGATTAGGCGAATCTGCCACGTCATATGATACAAAAAAAAAAATAATAATAAGGGATCATATTCGACTTTGAAGTCTCCTCACTTTTTTTTCCCGTTGCAAAGGATATCGACGTTTCAATTATAGCTCGTGGATTTTTGTATTCGCTGTGTTGAACAACAAGGTATCCTTGAGGAGAAAAACGCAGAGGTTATATATAGGAAAATTTCAAGTAAAAAAATGAAGCAGAACTGATAAAAAAAAAAAATGAAGCAGAGACTAAAACGGGCAGCTCCGAATCTTTCGCCATATACTAAAAAGAAAGATGATATAATCGGAAATTTCGGTAAGAAAAATAAAATAAAATAATGTGTCAATTCATTGCTATTCGTAGACATAAGATGACGTTTACATTGACTTTACATTGCTTAGTAATTTTAGAGACAAATATCACATTTTTTGTTTTATGCACTTATAGAATGTTGGGAAATATGACCAAGCTAGAGCAACTTCAAAATGAAAAACAAAAAAAGAAAATAAAAATATAAACTACGAGACTAACATTAGGTTAAGCTTTATCTGCGTCTCCACCACGGAGCCCCGGCACGAAAGACGTATTTACCCTCGTCCCAAGAGATCTGACACGCTTGAAGACCAATAGAGGAACCCGGTTCTTTACCGTGCCTTGCAATCCAATCTTGAACAGCCGTTTCTTTCTCAATCTCACTCAAATTCTTTTTCCCGTACTTTCCGAACGGGTTCGTCCCGGGACTAGTCAGCTCTGCCAGAGCGGCCGGCATGTACGCCGAATCCCCCACTATCGGCGCCCCAAGTGCCGCTAATTGCGCTCGAATCTGCGTTACCAAAAATGAAAAGAAAAAAAAATCAATAATAATAATAGTAATATAATAGGTTATGATTTTTATTTAGTAGATTAAATAAGTTACAATGTCACGCCACACCTGATGAGTCCGACCAGTGAGGAGGTTGATTCGACACTCGTACGCGTAGTCTTTCGTGGGCCAGTACAGAGAGCCTTCTTCACCGCAATGTTTCTTCTCGGCATCGTTGCTCGGCCACGGAATTTTGACGCATTCGATGATCTCGAGCTGACAAACGTGCCATCCTTCGATAAAATCTGAAAACTCGCCTAAGCTTTGTGATTATCATAGTACCACCTAAGTGTATCAAACTTAAGGCTGGGAAAAGGTATAACCACCTTCTGAAACGAGCCTCGGAGCCTTGTTATTCGGACGCATGTAGTGAGTGAAGGTCCCAATAGGCAATGGAGCCGTGGCCAGAGCAAGATACAGCTTCTTCACCGTTCTTTCCTGATTAAAATTAATATTCAATAAAAATAGCATCCATGTCCATATAAGGTGACCACTGTAGGAAAATTTTTATTCCTCTGATCTTCTTTTACTATCTGACTTGGAACACAAGCAAACCCATCCAAAGGATGATCAAATTGCACAAATTAAACTCACTTTTCTCACATAAATACAGAGATGAGAATTTCCTAACCCATGCTGTAAAACTGATTACTTGTACCAGACCAATGGTATTGACAGCTATAACCAACTTAGTTTACAATTAGGACCATATATCTCAAGTCTCATCTTTATAATGATGACGCATCATAAACGACTTTAATAAACAATTGAATGAGTTGAGGCTGACATCGAACACATCAATTGAAGGCATGGAAATAAGCATGATTACTTACTCTAATTTTTTCATGAAAAACCGAGCTAGACTTCTTGGTCTTGGCTAATACAATACTGCGAGATAAAAATCAGTGTTACTTCCGTTCCATAGTAACATGAGTCATGACATATTGGCACAAACTATTCTGAAAATAAAGAAAATACCAGCCTTCTGTACAATCATCGATCTGATGGGTAATCCTTAACGGGGCTTTTAATCCCAACGCACGAGCTGCGAAATTCGTGCAAGTTTCTACGAGGTTATCCACATTTCCTCCAACCTATTCCGAGAACGAAAAAATACAAATTAAAATAAATAAATAAAAAAATTAAAATTAAAATTGTGCATGAAAAGAAAAAAAATTCTTATAGAACTATGGAAAAGAAAGGGAAAGAAAAAAATACTGAGTCCCAGCAGGTTTGTCCAAGACGACAAACGATTTATCCACAGCTATGATTCTTGATTTCCAGTCAATTTCGTAGCACCTGATAATATAAAGTTGACCTTCAATTACACTTGCAACGACACTTGTACAATCTGAGAACTGTGTAGCTGAAAGAGGAAAGCTTCCTCAGTCTGGACATAGACCTATCAGTCGAACCAAGATAATATCTCGTGCCATTGATTTCTGTTCTCGTGCAATTCGGTATGATCGAGTAATAACCTCGGATAACGCTTTGGATGAACGTGAACTCGCAAGAACGCCCCGGCCTCGACCAACTGATCTCCGTCCACTATCCGAGCAGTCTTCTGAGCTTCTCGAATCGTCTTGCCTCTAAGCGAGGCTCGTCTTCTCAGAGCCAGCGGAGCCGTGGCTTCCTTGAACGCCTTTATATCCTCCGGGGTCGCGCTTGGGGGAGGCTCGGGGTGGACTAAGGCATGGTGTACGGCTCCGAATCGGATCAGATCTGATACGAACCTTCCCGAGAAGAACCCCCCAAAAAAAGGTCAGTTTTAACCTAGAATTTTGGTTTATCATTAAGTACGGTACCAAAATCGCTTACAAAGGAGGAAGATCGAGGGCTTTGCAGATGAAATCCGAAACCCGACTCTCTTCGGTGACAACCAAGTGTTCGATCCTCGGCGGAAGCTTGTTCGACGGGCATGGAAGTAGTCGATCGTATTTCGGAAAGCTGTTTAATTGAAATGGAAGTCCTTTTACTAACTAACTAGCATTTGCAAAATGTGGCGCTAACAACTGAAAAAAGAGCTAGAATAGGAAGAGCTATACCCGTTTGACGAAGAAGAAGAAGAAGAAGATGAGACCTGAGAAGCGTCTTTCGTATTCGTTGACGTTGATTTGCATGCGAATTCAAAAGCTCTTCTCTTCCTCGCCTTGAGGGTTTTGCAAGGGCTTTGCTGAGTGAGAGAGACTTGTGTGAGTGTCGAGGCTCGTTTGGCGACCGTTGAGGAACTGAAGCCATTGCAAAAGTGGCTTGCTGTGAAGAATGAAGATAAACTTGCTGACTCCATTGTTGAGTCTAATTAAAGTAAAACCTTGATTTTTCTCTCGATCTTTGGGGCCTTTGACGATGATCAGCCTATGGCCATTTTCCGGGATTGGGTTGCCAACTTGCCAGAGAACATCCTTCGACGATGAAACGAATGGTAAACGACATATCGTGCAACATTATGGTAAACGACATTTCAAACAAACAACATGATAAACGACCTACATATTACAATTTGGACACGCATCACCCATTTTTTTTAGTGCTATTCTATTTCCATTCTAAATTTGTTGTCAAAAGTCAAAACCAATGCCCATTTTTTTTTATGTCACAAACTATGTATGAATATGAGAATTAGTATGATATACATGAAATGGACGAAACCTATTAAAAAAAAGGAGCAATAAATGTCATAATTTAGAATAGTAGAAGTTAATTAAATTCAACCTGAATATGAGAAATTAGACTCAAATTTTAAAATATGAGCAAATATTTTTTATAGATTTGAGCAAAAAACCTAATTTGTAGTAAAAACAATAACAATAACAATATCATAACTATTAGTATAAGACATTGCGAATGTATGATTCGCAAATATAAATACAAAAATCAACGATAACAACGTTGCGTCGAAAAATCTATTTCGACTCACATAATAATATTGGCATATAAAATACACACACAAAAATGACAACTACAACGTTAGACTTCATCCTATGTTGGAAAATGAGAATATGGGGAGAATTTCAGCGAACGAAAAATCATGTTAAGAAGAAGAAGTTCGTTTAGGTCTAGAGATTTTAGCATCGAAAAAGTGGTTAGACAAGAATTGTTATAATTTATATATTTATTCTTTTGCATGACTTATATTAAAGAAGGAGGCTATACTTGTAACTTATTGTTATTATTTGTAATTGCTTGATAATGACTTGTGGTTTCCGTGAGAATAATAATGAGTCGTGTTCGTTGGTATAGTTTAAATTAAACATATGTTTTTCACAGACTATATCATAAAATATGTTGATTTAACTTAGGAAAATACGATTTAAACAAAAAGGTTTGATCTCCTACTTTTTCTTTTACATTTGGATATTTTAATATATTATAAACATTGATATTTTGATGGCTATCTTTTGAATTCTAAATATAAGCAATTGAAACTCAACAGTAGTACCCCATGAATTTAATTTATTTAAACAAACTAATGGACACAAACATTTCTCCAGCTAACAATGTGCCGAAATGTAGAGAAGTCAAACGAACAATTATCATACAGCGTTATTTTCCCATATTTATAATGTTAGGAATATTGTCCACTTAACATAATAAAATGAAGAGTAATGATTATTACTGAATATAAAAAAAAAAGTTTACTTTATTAGTAGTAGTGATTGGTGAGTTGTTTTATTAGAATCAATGACAGCTATCATCCATAGTCTCCATATTAAATTGAATTACATAATGTGCATTTAAGTTCGGGCAGTAATTTAAAACATGATCGATGATTAATTTATGTTTGGGTAGCTGGATTGAAAATCACATATGTGAAACACTAGTGAAAAGATGATCACTTAGTGGAAGGATTCTACACATTTAGTACGTGTACGGCATGTACAGACTTTGGTTGTTGATGTGTCGCTTAAGGAACCGTTACGACACACTTACCAGGATCGCTATGATGTCACATTGAGATTTGATCTAAATCTTGAAGTGGTCACGGACTTCTAGGTTGTATTACCGGGTTCTTTGACTCATTCGTTATTATGAATTATGAATCCTTGAGCCTTGCGCGTTTTCGGGCATCGTATATCCCGAATGACTCCTCCTCGCTAAGCGTCGCCATAATCCTCTCCGAATATGGGATTTACGGCGTGTAAACGTGGATCGGTGGAGAAGGCTTTGCTACGAGCGTAGTTGATGAAGAGGCATCGCCAATGTCTACCTTCGGGCTCTCTGGGGCAGCGCCACTCCGATGGGTGATGGCATTACATTGCTCCTTGTGATTCTTCATGGTATTGCTCAGAAGCGTCCCATGTAGTCGAGTGGAGCCTTGGCGATCTCCCAACCCGTACCTCGAGATTCCCGAGTTGATCGGATAGGTTCTTGAATGTGTTCCGAGTTTCCCTTATGAGTGCCGCAAGGACGTCTTCGAGGTTGGTCTTAGGCTCTGGAGGTGGCTGTTGGAGGAAGCCTTGTTGGTGCTGAGCCCTTTGTGGTGGTCGTTGAGGCTAGTTTTACGATCATCTCCACGCATTTTCTTGGTAATTATTTCCCGCCTCCATGTAGTAGTTGAAGTTCTAGTTCGGGGAGCAATTGTAGTTACCCACAAAAATTCGCATTCTCCATTTGTCTTGCGATTTTTACGAGCAATGGTCGGTGGTGTGGTTTACGTTGCACTAGAAGCAATGCTCCAGTGAAGTTGTGTGCATGTCATTCACCATTCCTCGACTCTACGCCAGCTGTTGTTGCACGACCACCATTTGTGTTGTGAGGGCCTTGATCGCCTCTACATCGATGGTCGAGGTTGCGCTAAGCTGCATCTGCGTGCTCCTCATATCTATCGGGCACTGATCATTCGAGCGTACCAACTCCTCGAGTACAACATGGAATTCTTCAATGGCTTCTTAGTCACCGTGCCTCCTGATGCGATGTTTGACTAAGGTCTAGAGCTGCTCTGCCAGAGAAATCTCATGGTGTGGGCACTTTCTCAACATTTCCTTGAAGCAAGCCCATGCTTCATGGAGTGACTCGCCGTCCCACTGGCTGAAGCTGTGGATCTCGTTGTAGAGGCGAACAGTCTTCTCGAATGGGAAGAATTTAGCGAAGAAGACGTTACAAAGGAATTCACATTAACGGTGAAAATAAAGATGGTAAAGTTGTATAGCATAGGTGTGTTGTGCGAATCAGTATTCAACCTTTTCATTGGGAGGTCTTCTGTTTTTTATAGATGGAGGTCACGTGTAGACGTGGATTGATCTGTTCCTACGTCCAGGTGGTTATTTATAACTATCCTAATCGTGTGATGTAACCTCTTTGATAACTGTTTATGGGTTATTCATACGGTTGCGCTTACATGGTCTTTGAAAGCTATGATTCGACTAGTCTTTCTCATAATGAGTGTATCTCCAACTTTTTTGGTTCTGCCAATCGGTATTCGAAACTTAACTTATGTTCCCGGTCGTTCCTCATATATTCACACCTCGAATAGTTCTTGTTCGGTGCTTTGTGATTGTTCTGTGTTGCGATAAATTCCGATCATAACATATATATATATACATATATATATATATACATATATATATATATACACATAAGACGCCATTTTGTGATTGTTCTGTGTTGCGATAAATTCCGATCATAACATATATATATATATACATATATATATATATATGTATGTCCCAAAATTATCACTAAAATTGTCTTCACTTAAGACGCCATTTTTTTTATTGGATTATGTAGTTGATTAGTCACACACAAACTTAATTTTTGATAAATAATCAACGTTCTATTAATTTTACAAAAATAACAATTAATAGATATTAAGGGTTTAAAAATATCCAAAAATATCATAAATCAACATAAATTAACTTTGTCACATCAGTGGCTATATTTGAAACATATATAAAAGAGTACATTGGCTAAACACTAGTACAAAAAACAGCATTGGGTGCGACTTTTTTCGCACCCAAAGGTCGAAAGTCGCACCCATTGATACTTTTAGGTGCGACAAAGTCGCACCCGAAAGTTCGCACCTAAAGGTCATGGGTGCGACTAGTCGCACCCGAAGGTCATGATTTTTAGGTGCGACTTTTAGGTGCGGATATTCGCACCCATATTCGCACCCATAAGTCAAAAAAAATGTGCGAAAAAGTCCGCGCGAAGGCCATTGGGTGCGACTAGTCGCACCCATAAATTTGGCGGGTAGGCCAACGGGTGCGACTAGTCGCACCCAAAATCATTCGCGCCAAGTCTTTGGGTGCGACTAGTCGCACCCAAATTCATTCGCGCCAAGTCTTTGGGTGCGACTAGTCGCACCCGTTGGCCTACCCGCCAAATTTATGGGTGCGACTAGTCGCACCCGATAGCTGTTTTTAAGTTTTTTATTATTTATTATTTAATATTTATTAATTAGAAATTCATTAATTACGAATTCTATAATTGTAATCAAATAACTAAATAGTTTATTAATTAGAAAAATTCATTAATTAATATTTATAATCATAATATATTACGAATTCTATAATTGTAATCAAATAACTAAATAGTTTATTAATTAGAAAATTCATTAATTAATATTTATAATCATAATAAAAACTAATCATTTGTTGTTCGATTACAATAATTATATAATGTACGATAAATAATTAAAATAAATGTTCATTCTTTTCCCTTTCCTTTTCCTCGGTTTGTAAACCAATCCTTGAACATTTTACTCCCTCTTCCGCCAAATCTTCCTCCAGAACTGCTGCTACCTCCTCGTCCACTTCCGCTCGTACGCTCACTGCCGCTCGTACGCTCTCGCTGGTAATCTGCTGAACCTGGCGGCGTCGTCTGAGCATCTGCCATTGAAACTGATGGCGGCGTTGTCTGATGCATAGGGTGCATCTGAGGCGGCGGCGTCGTCTGAGGCATCTGTGGCATCATGCCGGGCGACATCTGCGGCATCTGTGGCATCGTGCCGGACGACATCTGAGGCAATGGCGAAAACTGCTGCGTGAACGCGAACATTTGTCGCTGCATCTCCTCCATCTGCTGTTGTTGTGCCGCCATAGCGAGTTGTTGTGCCGCCACCTGAGCTTGGAGCTCGCCAACCACTGGATCTGGAACGCGGCGCCGCGACGAGCCTGAGCCTGACGACGAGCTTTCGTCCTGAGCCTGAGCAGTAGCCCAAGATGTTCTCGGGACCGTTGGACCTATTCCAACGTACCAATCTTGACGGTTCCCGAGAATTTCTAGCATCGCGTGCTCCTCTGCGGCGTCCTGGTCAAAGACTACGCCTTGCTCTTCTGCTTGTCGCTGAAGATCCGCCAGTAGAGTAACTATCCGCGCCTTTACACATAAAAAAATTATTAAAAATTAATTATTATGTAAGTAACGTACTCTTAATTATAACATATGACTTACATGTGCTCGTCTCGCCCAATCTGTCGTCCATTCACCTTTTCTATTATGGTGTTTTTGCTCCCACGTCGTTAACGCGGAGCCCAAAGTCCCATCATCCTTACTCTGTAATTGTTATGAAAATATAAGTACTGAATTTATTTCAACTTAAGTATTTCAAAATTAGAATAACTTACGTTCAAATGACGATGAGCCAAGAAAGAAAGAGATCCTTGAGTCGACCTCGTCTTCTTCTTCTTCGAATTCTCCTTGTTGCGAGTAGATTTTTTCTGCAAATAATTAATTTTGTCATTATTCAATCTGATAAAGATATTGTGATTTATTACAATCATACATTACGTACCTTCCAATCGTCAGTCGCGAACTCGTCTACCACCGCCTCCCAATCCTCTTTCTTATATCCCGGTGGTGTTTCCGCCTTAGCGTTTTCTGTGCTCCCACAAAACTCCAATATGAACTTCTCTGATAGCTTGGACTTTTGGTTGCGTCGCCTGATCTTGGCATTCCGAATGATAGCCTGATCAATCGTATTCTGAAAGCAATCCGCAGGTTGATCCTCGCCGGTGTCAAGATCCGTGTACACAAATCAGAACTCGGAATGAAGTGCGCTCAAAATAGCAGCCAACATCTGTGGCATCACTTCACTCCAATCACGAGTCGTAGGCGGGATATGTGCTTTCACCAAAGCACCGAGGCGGTTGTTAAATAGTCCAACTTTTTTATTTTCTTTCCTTATCTCTTGATAGAATGTTTGGTTTATTGGGTCCCACTTGACCACCTTCGCACCCGGTACCCCCTGTGTTGCTCGCGCCGACGTCGAGCCGGTTGTTGGTCCCCTTGATTTCTTAGGACCTTGGGACTCAGGTTCCTGTGGCGGACCTTGAGAATCCGGTCTCTGTGGCGAATCTCCACCAGAACCTGAAGCGGTCGACATCCTATAAAATGAAAACAACATTTATAAATTGACATCGTATAAAATAAAACAACATTTGTGAACATACATCACAAAACAAAAGGAAACAACATCATACAAAAACGTGGGTGACACCACGGATATATTTTATTATAAAACCTCACATATGGCGGAGGAAACCGTGGTTACATAGATAGTTCTCATTCATCGTCATCACTACCTATATCAACATCAACATCAACATCAACATCTTCTCCCTCAAAAACGATGCATTCCTCATGATCATCATCGTCTTCCTCACCATCGTCAACGATATTTACTAGCTCAGCATCTTCGATTTCATGTCGATGATTCAGACGATCGATGTTTGACAATTCTATTGTCAACGGAATCGAGGCTGAGGTGGTGGGGTCGACTTCAGGAACGTCCCAAATCCCTCGATGATTGCATTCCTGAACGATTTCCCAGTTACCACCTAAAACAAGATCTTTGATGTAAAAGATTTGTTTCGCTTGAATTGCGAGTATGTACGGCTCCTCTGTAAACCACTGTTTCGAGGTAAAAGCACTCGTTTCTCCAGTAGTCTTATCGTTGTGAACTAGTCGCCGAGCATCGTGCTTGTCACCGTACCATATACATTTGAATAATACAACACGACAGTCGTACCTATAATTCAGCACTATGACGTCTTCCATACGACCGTAGTAAGTGAAATCATCCACAGGCACACATACACCGCTATTTTGAGTGACTCGTTGATTATCGCGACGATGAGTAATGAACTTCACGCCGTTAACAAAGCAGCATGGATATTGATAAGCGACTTGAAGGGAACCGATAGAAAGCGAGTAGATCTCGTCAGACACGTCAGACCCACTAGCTTTCATTTCAAAAATCTGGTTATTACGAAACAAAGTATTGGTTAGCACTTGTGTGTTTATAAAAAACCGGGTTATTGTGTTATTACCTTGTTCGCAAACCAATCTTTGAATCCCTTTCTATGCTCCGCTTCAATATCGCGAACTCCAGATTCGTTCAGGAAATCCAAATGCTTGATGTTGCATGTTTAAAACATTGCGTAAAGAAAATACAACAATGAAATAAGTTAGAGAAGCAAGTGGATCGATTACTTACACCAAATACGGATCCACTTCAGGACAGTTGGTATAGATGTACCACTCCGCTTTTTCTCTTTGCTCATCGTCTAATACTATCGCGTTCATCATCCCATAAGGCACACACATCTCGGATCGAAAAACGGAGAGCTCTCGCACTTGAACTTCTTCAACTACCTTCTTATCTTCAATATACCTTGCAATGAACGTTAGAGCTTCTTCTACAACATAAGCTTCAGCAATAGAGCCTTCTGGTCTAGCTCTATTTTTGACAAAATGTTTTAACGTCCCAAGGTATCTCTCAAAAGGGTACATCCACCGCATATGCACCGGGCCGCCGTGCAACGCTTCCTCTGGTAGATGGATCGCCACGTGAACCATGATCGTGAAAAAAGCAGGTGGAAATATCATCTCAAGCTTACATAAGATCTCGACGATAGACTCTTGCGCTCTTTCGAGATCTTCAGCTCTTAATGTTCTCGAACTTATCAACTTGAAAAAGTTGCAAAGCTCAGTGATCGTATCATGTATTGGTTGTGGCACAAAAGGACGAATACCAACAGCCAACAATCTTTGCAAGATCACGTGGCAATCATGCGACTTCAAACCTGTGAGCTTTCCATCAGTTGTCACATTTTTTTTTAAATTCCCAGCGAGACCATCGGGAAATTTGACAGATTTTAAGTACTCTGTAAATCGCTGTCTCTGCTCAAGGGTCAAAACGTATGACGCTCGCGGTTTGTAATACCCACTCCCATTTGGTTCCAAGTGCAAAGCGGTCTTGATGCCCAAGTCCATCAAGTCAAGCCTCGCCTTCTCGGTGTCATAGTTCTTCTTTTCCAAGCTGAGCATCGTCCCGAGAAGATTCTCACACACGTTCTTCTCTACGTGCATCACGTCCATGTTGTGTTTCAACTGCGACTCAGACCAGTACGGCAACTCGTAAAAGATGCTTTTCTTGGTCCAATTCAGTTCGCTCTCAGCTCGCTTTCGTTTTTTGGCTACAGAGGCAGCGTATTTGCCAGTAGTCGTGCAAGAAACACCAGCCAACTGAGCGAGTATGTCTTGCGAAGTCAACTTCTCGGGTTTATTTCGTTTCTCGTGCTTATCTTTGTAGTGATCGTTGCTTTTCCTCAATCGGTGACGCCTTTTTAAGAACCGACGATGGTCGTAGTAGACGATCCTGTTTCTGATTTTTAGGGACGGCGTGTCAAAGTTGCACGTATGGCAAGCGAGATACCCCTGGCCGCTCCATCCCGATAAATACGATCTAGCCGGAAAATCGTTTATCGTCCAAAGTAACGCGGCACGCAACCGAAACACTTCATCTCTGGCTCCATCACGAACGCGGACTCCATTCTCCCACAGTTCTTTCAACTTTTCAACCACAGGCTGCAAAAAAACGTCCATGTCTTTTCCTGGTGAATGGGGCCCCGGGATCAGAAGCGTTAGCATCAGGTACTCTTTCTTCATGCACAACCAAGGCGGCAAGTTGTACGTCGTAAATACTACAGGCCACATGCTGTATGATAGGCTCATATCCCCAAACGGGTTGAATCCATCCGCAGCTGGCCCAAGCCGCACGTTCCGAGGCTCTGCAGCAAAACCTGGGTATCTCTCGTCCAAATTCTTCCACGCGGTACCATCAGCAGGATGTCGTAGAACGCCAGCTTCCCTGACGCGATCTCTTTCGTGCCACTCCATATGAAGCGCCGTGTGTCGAGATGCGTACAGTCGCTTCAATCGATCTTTCAAGGGAAAATATCACAATATCTTCTGCGGTATCTTCTTACCAGTTGGCTTCCATCTACTCTCGTTACATATCGGACACACGTCGACGTTCGCGAGATGTTTTCGGAATAGGACACAGTCATTAATACACGCGTCGATCATCTCGTATCCCATGCCAAAACGCTTCAGCTTCGCTTTTGCCTCGTAGTGCTTCTCCGGTATTCGATTACCGGCTGGATGAGACTTCCTCAAAAGCTGCAGCAGTTCTGTGAACGACTTGTTCGTCCAATGGTTCGTGACTTTAAGGTGCATCAACTGAACCAAGAATGACAACGACGAAAACTCCTTGCATCCAGGGTACAATTCCGCTTCCAACTCAGCGAACAAGTCTTCCACTTGCTCCTCCGCACGCACATCGCTCGGAGCCGGCTCCGTAACACCATCGAAATCCTCGTGATCTCTTATATCCTCCACAGCAGCATGTATTCCTCCTACTCCTCTCTGGGTTGTTTCTCCGATGGGGACTTCTTCAAGATGACCGACGGAACGCACGACCTCGCCATGATGATACCATTCTGTGTAGCCCGGGGTAAAACCTTTGTTTAGCAGATGATGCCTTACAACCCCAATGTCGTGCCATCTCACGTTGTTGCAAGGCTTGCATGGACATCGATATTCGTAATTATCGTTCGGAAATCTTCTTGCAGCGCGGATAAATTCATTAACTCCGAGTTTATACTGCAAGGACAACCGATTGTTTTCGGTGATCCAATCTCTACTTGGATTGGACATTGATTTCGCTAAACGAAATGAAAAAAGAACAATTATTAAGAGTTGCTGTTAAGTGACGAAGACGAATGAAGTCGATTACTTATTGGTACGGGACGAAGATCAATGAATGAAGATGAGATTATGAATTTTATGTTATTTGAGAATAATATGCTAGAAACTCAATCTAAAATTCGGCAGAGTTTCCCCTATAATACTAACAAACCAAAAACCTGCAAACTCATTTAAAAGCATATACAAATCATCTAAAACTATCATAATAATCAACTAAACCCTAAACAGAACCTCCGTGGCTCGTTTACAACAAACTAACTAATTATATCAACTTAAATTAATTCAAACATAATATGTTAATTCAATCCAAACATATCATTTACTAAATCACAAACATAAGCACGTTACTATACAATCTAAACATGTTATTAAATTAATTCAAATTAACATTACTAAAATTAACATAACATTTGTTAATTCAATCCAAACATATCATTTACTAAATCACAAACCTAATCATTTTATTATACAATCTATACATGTTATTAAATTAATTCAAATTAACATAACATTTGTTAATTCAATCCAAACATATAATTTACTAAATCACAAACCTAAGCATTTTACTATACAATCTAAACATGTTATCAAATTAATTCAAATTAACATTACTAAAATTAACATAACATTCACAATATAACATTACTAACTAAACTAAAATGTCTAATTAACATTTCAAATTAAGTAAACTAATGATATCATTTACAATTTACTAATGTTATATATTAAGTAATAATTTCAAATTACAATTAACATATAAAACTAACCTAACTAAACTAAATTGGCTATCTAATTAACTTTCTAATTAATTAGAGTACATATAAGAATATAAATAAATGAACTAACCTCTTGAAGAGCCGACGAGCAAGGACGGTGGCTTGAGGCTATGAGCGACGGAGCAACGGAAAAAAGCTCGGGGGCGTGCTCAGACGAAGCGAAAGAGGCTGTCGGAGTAGGACTGTCTCGCAGCGAGAGGCACCTGCTCCGTGAAATCAATCCAAAAGTCACAAATTGAACACGTATTCCATGAAATCAACCAATTGAACACGTAACAACCAAACCTCAACCTCAAATTGAAATATTCAAACATCAATTTCACGATTTACGTTCAAAATCCAAAAGCCCCAAAATTTAAAATCCTAATCGGACCAAACACTCTTTTCTCTCATTCTCTGATCTTCACACTTCATAGTTTAAAAAGAAAATACATAATTTCTAGAGATAACTCTTTCAACATTACATCAAATGCACCCAAACAGAGAAGCACACACCCACACGGTCACACCCACTCCCTCATTCACTCTAGAAGAAAAAACCCCTAATTTTTCTCAGAGGCAAAGAGACTGTAAGAGACCAAGGGAAATAGATAGAGGGAAAGATGAGTGATAGAGAGAGACGAACCTGTAGGCTGAGAGAGAGAGGGTCGTGGCGGCGGTCGGAGGAGCGTAGTGGTGGCGGCGGCGACGGGGTGGCCGGAGAGAGAGAGGGCAGTGGTGGCGAGAGGTTGGAGGTTGGAGTGGTGGCTGCGACGGGGTGGCCGGAGAGAGAGAGGGCAGTGGCGGCGGTCCTCGTGACGGAGGCTGAGAGGTCGTGGCGGCGGTCGGAGGAGCGTAGTGGTGGCGGCGGCGACGGGGTGGCCGGAGAGAGAGAGGGCAGTGGCGGCGAGAGGAGGTTGGAGTGGTGGCTGCGACGGGGTGGCCGGAGAGAGAGATGGCAGTGGCGGCGGTCCTCGTGACGGAGGCTGAGAGGTCGTGGCGGCGGTCGGAGGAGCGTAGTGGTGGCGGCGGCGACGGGGTGGTGGCGGCGACGGGGTGGGAGAGAAGGAGAGAGTCGGAGACAGAGAGATAGAGGCGGTAAGGTTTTTTTGGGCGAATTTGGTGTTTGAATGAAAACCTATCGAGCATGCTTTATATATAAACACTTTTAAATTTGGGTGCGACTTTGTCGCACCCAATGACACCTTTGGGTGCGACTAAGTCGCACCCAATGACATTTTTTTAAAAAAGGGGGAAGTTTTGGCCGCCGAAATTTTTTTGGACATTTAGGTGCGACTTAGTCGCACCTATAAGTTTGGAGACAGTATTGGGTGCGACTAAGTCGCACCCAATACTAGTACAACACTATTGGGTGCGACTAGTCGCACCCAAATTCAAAAAAATTCCCGAAAATTTTTCAGCGCTTAATTGATTTTTGGGTCCGACTATTCGCACCTGAAAGTCTTTTTGGTGCGACTTTTAGGTGCGAATAGTCGCACCCAAAAGTCAACCGCACCGGAAAACTGTATTTGTAGTAGTGAAATAGCAATGTTACCGTTTCAAGTGGCCTAATTCGTTATATTTTTTCTTCTACACTTTCTGTTCAACGCATTAAATCTATCATTAAAATTGAATTCAAATCTATAAATAATAGTGAATATAATAATAAATTATGATCTTATTGTTATATGTCTATTTCAAATTACAAATTGGAACAAAAACATTCTCAAAATCAAGGATTAAAAATACCGATATTGAAATTTTGTTTCTAATGAGTTATTGGCTATATCAATGGGTATTTCATATAGTTATTTAAAGAAGTATTTGTTGCAATTAGTCAATCCTCTACATCTTTATAAGAATCTAGGTAAAGTTTCATTTTATTAAGAAAATAGTTCTCCATGTCGAAGTTAATTAAATTTAAATTAACTATTTAGTTAATTTAATTAATAGAACTGTCAATTTAATTAATTTTGGCTTGATGAGCTACTTTATTAATAAAATGAAACTTGAGCTATTTTTCAAAAGGAGATAGAGCTATTGGATTACCGATTTAATTACCCCTTATTTAAATGCTGATATCAAATTGTAGTTTAACAATATAAACATTTATTCTATTAATTAATATTATTAAAATAATATTTATCAATATCGAAATGATATCTATTTGTAATTAGTGATTTTTTTTATAAGATCCAAATATAAATATCGAGGATTCATCAATAACTATTTTTTTTCTAATAAAAATATAAAAATAATTTAAAAAAAGAGTTATAATGACTTGTATATATATATATATATATATATATATATATATATATATACTTTATACTGAGAGATACCAACTATCAGTACTACAAAAACAGCTTTTAGAAGCTACGCCTAAATATATATACTTTAAAATTGACTCAAAATTATGGTGTTTTTATTATTTTCTTATTTAATTAGTTATGAACACAGACCTAGCTAGCAGTAGCACTGATAAGAGAGTTTTCAATTCAATCGGGTTTTCAAAGATAATGGGTAATTAAGAGCGTCACTACAACAAACAATGGCAACAACCACTATTTTTATTATCGGGAATAGCCACGATAAGTCGTGGCTAAATAACCGCGACACTAGATGAAACAGCGGCGACTTGTCGTGGCTGTTTCTATATTTTCATCTATAGTTTAGTGTAATATATAATCCATTATATCTTTTATTGCCCAATATTACTTATTTAAGAAGGACAAGATTCACACATTTTTATCACGTGATATCTTTGTAATATATATTACAAATGTTTAACGATTCAGATAATCCCATATATAATTGTAAAATTTGTCATTGGTTGGGTTGGGACTAAGGACTTCTTTGTCTTATACGCTAACAGGAAGCATAGCTTCAAAGGAGATTGTTCATGACAATAAATCCTGTACGCTTCTCCAGCAACAAACCAAGTTAATGATGCAAACAAAATCTGTTATGTATCATGTATGTGTTTGTACATATTATATATATATATATATATATATATATATATATATATGTTTGTGTGTGTATATGTGTGTGTACATATCATAGCAATTAACTAGGGCAGTTTGATTTTAAAAGAGACCTTGTCTTACACGCTGCTTAAAAAGGGGTAGAAGTAGAACTACCAAAGGATTCAATAGCATATATATAGATCAAGAAGGAACCATTATTATCTACTATCTGTATATAAGTGTGACATAATTAGATGAATAGACCAGTATCAGCATTATTTATAAACCTCCACCACATGCAGACCATATTGTATACCGGTATTGGTTACGTAAATTTATTGCTAAAAGTAATAGGTGGTTAGTTCAGGTCTGCGCAGCAGATATTTCAATCTCATGAATAAATCATCAATTAATCTTTAATAATTGCATAAAAAAACACTAATGTTAATAATTTTTGTCGCCGTCACTTCTTCGGCCGTTAAAGTTAAATGCAATGCCACGTGTAATGATCTCATAATTTTGATAAAAATAAAAATAATAAAATTTGATTTTTATTAATTTTAAATATAAAAAAAAACTAAAAATCTCTTTTCCTAAATCTCTCTCTCTCTCTCTCTCTCTCTCTCTCTCTCTCTCTCTCTCTCTCTCTCTCTCTCTCTCTCTCTCTCTCTCCAATTACAGACTCTTGATTCAAACAACAATGAATGAAATGATATTTGTTTTCTTTTAAATGATTTTTTGTATTCATTATTTGTTTTTAAATGATTTTGTGAATTATTTAGAAACTTAAATCAATCCTGATCGTCCAATATCAGTCTAATGACATAAGTAGTAACGGCAACACAAATTATTAACATTAATGATTTTTCTCGCAACTTTTAAAGGTTGATGATTAAAGTGCATCAAATAAAAATTCTGAGTATTTTTGTCGCCAATAACTCCTACTATAATAATAAATTTAATATACACAGAAAAGTTATCATATTTGAACATGAAACTTAGAAATAAGAGACCATAGACTAATTTTGATTTATTTTGGTTAATTGAGTTTGGTATGATTGTTAATTTATTTTACTTAAAAAAAACTCATTAAAATAAAGATGTGAACTATATTACTATGATTTTAATCAAGAAATAATCATCATATTTTTTTCAAACGGTCAATTCTTAAAACTGAGTAATACGTGTCAACATATAAAAGTCGGAATACAAATAATTTTGTATAGGTTTAATGGCAGCAAAATACTTAATTTTGAATGTTTATCCAAAATGATACTTATATATCTATTCTTTTTTTGTGCCGATGATAATATCTAACGCTACATTTTAATTGTACTGTAGGTATTTCATCCAATAAGTTGTATGGAAAAATGCGTGGCAGTCTCTGATTTGATGAAAAATTAATATTTTTCCTTAAAATTAACTCAACATTAGATATATATATTTTTATAATATAAAAAAAATTAAAAAAAAATCTCTCACCTCATTAATATACAAAAAAAAAAAACTATTCAAACTAATTAAACTTTAAATATATCAGTTTATAATACAAAAAATTTAATAACTATTGTTACGGGCTATTTTGACCCGGTGCAAAATTACAGTCATGGGCCTACATGGGGTGCACCGACAAGCCCATGTGACCAAACCACGAAGACACCCTGAACCATGGGCCAGACTAAGAGGTTTCGGACTGGCCGCAACCTTCAACCAATGAGGTCTCGGCCGACGCTCTTATAAAGGTCTCACCACCCGAGATGTCTCGGCCAAGGGTCCCACCTGGTGAGGTCCTGGCTGAAGGTCCCGACTAGTAGGTCGTGGCTACCTCTCCTCGTGAGGTCTCGTCCAGCACCCCTCAAAGAGGTTCAAGCCGGATGTCTCACTCGGCGTAACCTAAGGAGGTCTCCGCCAAAGGTCCCGCTTAATGAGGTCTCGGCCGAATGACCCGACTGAGAGGTTTCGACCGTCAAGGTCTCGGTTCCCAAGGTCTTGTCGCTTGCGCACAAGACCCGTCTCACTAACGACGCGCAAATGTTGGAAGTTTCCTCATTTGCATTGTCTCCGAGGTCTATAAATAGTACTTTCAACTCATAACAAAAAAAGTGAAATTTTGAGTACCGAAATATTGCCTGAAGGTCTATTGAAGCTCGTTTCACTCGAAATTCTCTCTAAACACACTAAAACCTCATAATTAATTAATCTCAACCCTAGTAATGCTGAGCGTCAGAGAGGTAATCTGTCGGAGAAGTAATCAGAGGCACTGCCTCTGAGTCCCCCTTTGAAGTTCATCTTTGTTCTTCCTCATTTTAAATCATATGACGAAAAGGTTTTTCGACCGTCCACGAAGAGGAATCCGAATCCTCTGGTTCGAAACACCTTTGGTCCGAGCGTGATCACTTGGTCCTGGCTTGGATCGGACCACTCGTACCACTAAATCATTGTCAAAAAACAAGCGACAACAACTATATTTTTTAAAACTAGTAAGTATTAATTACATTATTTTATAACACAAAAAATAAGAAGAATTTTTTCTTTTAAGGTTCTAGCCAAAGTTTCATTTTATTAAGAAAATAGTCAACCAAGCTCGCAGTAAATTAATTAACTAAAGAGTAAATTAAATTAATTTTTTAAGTTAATTAATTTACTGCGGGCTTGGTGGATTATTTTCTTGATAAAATGAAATTTGAGTTTTTTTTTAAAGAATGGCGAGTTATTGGACTACTGGTCTAATTCTTAACGTTTCTTAAAAAGGATTAAACGTTTATTATATCATTTTATAATAAAATATACATCAATAATTGTTTTTAACAATAATAAAATATTTCTTATAATATTATTTTGTATTAATATGGAAAGAGATTTTTTCTTTTAATTTTTTTTTTTTTGCATTATACAATGATATGATAAATATTTATTTAGTTTTATAATAAATTAATAATTTTTGTATATTGATGAGGAGATTTTTTTATTTTTAATTTTTTTTATTATAGGATAATATAATTAATGTTGAACTAATTTTTTTTTTCACTAAATCAACGGCTGTCACGTGTTTTTTCGTCCAACTTAACGAAGAAAGTACTTACGGTGCAACTAAAATGTAATATTAAATATTATAACCGGCGCAAAAAAAATGAGTATATAAGTATTATTTTAGAAAAATATTAAATATTTTTGCCACCATTAATCTTTTTATTTATGTTGATCCAACTTTGGTGTACAAAGCATATATAATAAAAATATGTAAATTTAAAGAAGGAATACATAGATGTACTCAAATGCATGAACATTATCATGTCCTATATATTTAACAAATATAAATAAATGTAAATAAATGAATGCATTCATGTTATTGGGACATGGTTTCTTTAAGATATGCAAGCTGGTAAAGTATGAACGCACATAAATTTTGGTTGATGCAACCACAACCAACCACGTACCACTACTGTAAAAAGGCAGATCAAAACACGTATGATACAGCAACAAAACTCTTTCTGAATTATTTATGTTAATTTTCACGAGCGACCCACGATACATTCCCATGCATAATTAACAACGACGTCTCAAGTAATTAACTACACAATTCTTAATGGTTTATCTGACTCCGTCCATACTCAATACAACTGATCTCAAAAAACTTATGTGCTATATATATATATATATATATCTGAAAATTATTTCTTTAAAATTGTGCACAAATAATATCAAATGGTATTAATTTGTATACCATAATTTAATACATGATGTAAGAATGCACGTATTGTAATTAGTAGACAATAATAGCAGCAATCTATATATACTACATATACGTTGTATGAAACATATATATAAATATAATAATAATAACAAAAAAAAAAAAAGGAATTCTTTGTAACTTTGACCACTTTATTCAAGTTAGGTATTTACTGTGTGAGCCTGTGATCAACAATACTGCTATTGAATATTGATAATATTGTCTTCTTCTCTACTCTAGTCCGCAGTTGAAAGTTTGACCTCGAAAACAATGACTCAAAACTGTGAAACCACTAATGACACAGGCAATAAATTGGCGGAGAGGGACAGGTAGATAGAGAGTCATTAATTAAAAGCCTCCCAATAATCCCCACCACCCCAACCAATCTCTCTCTCTCGTCGCTTCCCTATAAACCACTTCTTTTCACACACACTCACAATACTCTGAAGTCTGAACTAACCCTAATTCAACAAATCAGAAAGACAATAAAAACAGTCTCTCACAATGAACTACGCCGACGCACTAGTGCTCCTCGGAGCCTTGGTCTTCATTCGCCTCTGGTGGCGGCGCTGGTCCGCCACCGGCGGCGGCAAGCGGAACCTCCCGCCGGGGCCGCCGGGATGGCCGGTGGTCGGAAACCTCCTCCAGGTGGCCATCCAGCGCCGGCCCTTCATGTACGTGGTCCGAGACCTCCGCGAGAAGTACGGCCCGATCTTCACGATGCAGATGGGTCAGAGAACTCTGGTGATCGTGACGAGCCCGGAGCTGATCCACGAAGCCCTAGTCCAGCGCGGGTCGGAGTTCGCAAGCCGCCCCGCCGATTCCCCGATCCGGAACATCTTCTCCGTGGGGAAATGCGCCATCAACTCCGCCGAGTACGGCCCTCTCTGGCGAACTCTCCGCCGGAACTTCGTGACCGAGCTGATCAACCCGACTAGGGTCAAGCAGTGCGGGTGGATCAGGGAATGGGCTTTAGGGCACCACATGGACCGGCTCCGGCGCGAGTCCGCCGAGACCGGCTCCGTCGAGGTGATGAGCAACTGCCGGCAGACGATCTGCAGCGTCCTGATCTGCCTGTGCTTCGGCGCGAAGATCTCGGTGGAGCGGATCAAGAAGATCGAGAGCGTCCTCAAAGACGTGATGATGGCGACCACTCCGAAGCTCCCGGACTTCCTCCCGCTCCTGACCCCGCTGTTCCGGCGGCAGGTGAAGGAGGCCAAGGAGCTCCGGCGAGTCCAGCTCGAGTGCCTCGTCCCCCTCGTCAGAGACCGCAGAAAGTTCGTGGAGAGCGGCGGCGAGGTCGACGACTACATGGTCTCCCCGGTGGGAGCGGCCTACATCGACTCCCTCTTCGGGCTCCACGCGCCGGGGAGAGGCAAGCTCGGCGAAGAAGAGCTCATCACTCTCTGCTCAGAGGTCATCAACGCCGGGACCGACACCAGCGCCACCGCCGTGGAATGGGCTCTCTTCCACATGGTCACCAACCAGAGCATCCAAGACAAGCTCTACGCCGAGATCATGGCCACTCTCGGGGAGAAATCGGCGGCCGCAGTGAAGGTACGTGGGCATTAATATTTAACGTCTAATCAAAATGGTAATTAAACCGTGGCCTAATTTCAGGCGGCGGTGATAACGGAAGCGGACACGGAGAGAATGCCGTACCTGAGCGCGGTGGTGAAGGAGACTTTCCGGAGGCATCCGCCGAGCCACTTCGTGCTGTCCCACGCGGCGACGGAGGACACGCAGCTCGGGGGATACACGGTCCCCGCCGACGTCAGCGTGGAGATCTACACGGCGTGGGTGACGGAGAATCCGGACACGTGGAAGGACCCGGGGGAGTTTCGGCCGGAGAGGTTCCTGGAAGGGGACGGGGTGGACGTGGACGTGACCGGCACGCGCGCCCTGAAGATGATGCCCTTCGGGGCCGGCCGCCGCATCTGTCCCGCGTGGACTCTCGGGACGCTTCACATCAACTTGCTCTTGGCTCGGATGGTCCAGGCTTTCAAGTGGGTCCCCGTCCCCGGAAACCCCCCCGACCCCACCGAGACCTTCGCCTTCACCGTCGTCATGAAGAATCCCCTCCGGGCCGCCATTCTGCCCCGGGCCTGAACGTCCATTCTTCATCGGATCAATACGTACGGAATGGGGGATTAAATTTTGTTGATTATATAGCTATACGTGTTAATTAGGGGTTTGTTTATTAATAAGGAAGGGGAAGGGAGTGATTATCCATGCCATGAGGAGGGGGTTGTGGTTAGTTACCTTAATTTCTTAATTATATATATATGTGATTTTGTTTGTTGGTTTGTTTGACCTTTTGATTGTTTGTTTGCAAGATTGGTCTTGGTCATGTGTATAGATTTTAGCTTTGTTTATTCGTGGAAAAAGTACGAGGATTTTCTCACTTCCTCAACAAGCGGAAGAATGAAAAAGTTTGTGCGTCATTTGATTAATTCATTTTTATATTATACTAATAGTATTACTATTATGGTGCTTATTGCTTAATTATTCGTTGTGGGTGTGTGGGCTAGAATTTATGGTCGCTCTTAATTCGTTTCTCGTTTGGATTAATAATCCCACCGCCAAACTAGAAGTATTTATTTATTTTTAACGTAAAGCTTTGTCTTAAATACCGTTTCTAAGCTATACCCAATTAGCAAACAAAATGATATACATCCATTACGACGAGAAATGAAAACTCTAGAAATATACATTATATAACTTGATAGAATAGAAGGATGATTTTATTAAAAGTTCCCACGTTTGAAGCCCGCGAAAAACCCGTGGCATAATAATGAGAAAAAAAATGAGCCAAGTGTCTTAATTAATTAAACCTCTCTTGTAAGACTTTTAATAACTGTATTTATTAAGCAACCTGCCCTACAAAGAGTCCAACAAATTCACATAATGAGACATAAATTTGAATCCTCAAATCTGGATGACAGTGTAGTGGTTTTTAATTCCCTCACCTAAAACAACCCATGGCCATGCGATGCGACACAAAAACTTTACAGGGATCAATAAATTGTTCATAGCTGTTTCTCATCTGTATTTTATGCTATAAATATATGTGGTCTCAAATTGCTAGTGGAAACTCATTCGAGCCACTGCGACGTGCATGTAAGTGTCAAAGACAATACTTTACATTATTATTATTATTATTATTATTATTATTATTATTATATAATAGGGAATATACAATATTGGTCACATAGATTAATACAACATTGTTTACACAGATTCTATTTACTATCAAATCTACAATAGAAAGATTACTTCGTCTTTGGATAGGAAAATTGCATCTCTCCGATGCTATAAAAACTACTTTAGTTAATGCGCACTTACTCGGATAACTAGAACAGTAAAAATTAAGTAAACGTACATAAGTTATAAACTGATAATCGAACCGATTTAAAATCAAAATGTGGTGCCACATTACCGAACTAAAATTTTGGTTAACTAATTTTTAGCTTGGTTCGATTATCGATTTCAAAAAAGTTAAAATTTGTTATAATCAAACAAAATCGATTATATATTACTTGTGTAATAGAATGACATATATATAAGAGAAATTGCTCAAACTACCACTATATCAATAATTTTTTCCAAAAATCCACCAAAGTATAACTTTGGCCAAAAATACAAGTTCCTCAAAAGTGAAAAACCAAATATACCCTCAACCTTATTTTTTCTTTCAATTTCACACCAACCTCATTTAATATCATTCCAAAATAAAATTTCTATTTTTTATTCAAAATTATTTATATATCTCTCTCTCTCTCTCCTTAACCGTGTAAACCCTTATACCTCTCTCTCTCTCCCTAACCGTGTAAACCCATTTACTCTCTCTCTCTCTCTCTCTCTCTCAGTCGAACTCACCCAGACCTCACCCAAACTCACCCAAAATCGCGACCGAGACCCACCCCGAACCCGAATCCTTCACGACTTCACTCACCCAAAATCGCGACCGAGACCCACCTCTCTCTCTCTCCCTGATTTGCGACCAGTCTCACTCACCAATCCCTCAAGTCGCAATGTCTGACCCACCCAACCCTATTTTCGAACCCACAACGTGAAAGAGTCCTAGGATGATAGGGCTCAAACAACCGGAGGCGTCCGAAGCGACCACACCAAACACTTCTCCGGCCCGGAAAAGGAAAACGAGTGCTTCGCCCAAGTTGAACTCGAAGAAGGCTACGAAGAAGCCCCGCCGTGGCGTGAAACCCACCTCTGATACGGACCAGGTAAACCCACCGGTTTAGATTTATTGTTTTTGGGTAGTGAACTAATTCTGTTGTGGTAGTGAATGAAATTGTGTTTGAAAATGGTTTTGGGTAGTGAATGAATTCTGGTGTGGTAGTGAATTGATGTCGGAAATTAAGGTCGGAAATTGTGTTTGAAATTGTGCTCGGAAATTGTGTTTGAAATTGTGTGAAATTGTGCTCGTAAATTGTGTTTGAAATTGTGTGAAATTGTGTTTGAAATTGTGCGAAATTGTGTTTGAAATTGTGTGAAATTGTGCTCGGTATTCAGGGGTGGAAGAGGTACATTTGTGAATCAAATGTGGTTGATCATAATATCAGTTTTTATGGAACGTTGGAGACGTTCGATAAATCAGCGGCTATGGGTCCAGAAGTGAAGGCTATGTTCAGCAACTCTTGTTTTGGCCAATTTCTGGACGTCCCGAAGGTCACCTGATCCTCTAAGATAATTAACCATTTATTCATGAGGGTCAGTTACTTTATCGGTGAAGAAGAGAGGGAAGATACTCTCTTTATTGAGCTCGGGGGAGAACCGCGGGCGTTCACAAGAGAGGATTTTTGTTCTATCTTAGGGCTGACCATGGGGACGTCCCAGCCTTGGATTATACCGAGCCGGCCGAAGGTGGACTGTTCAATGAATTGTTCTCCAACGGGACGACCAACAGTCGCGTCATGCTTACAACAAAATTGGTGGAATCGCAAGGGTGGCCGCATGAGAAACGAGTCAAGCTCTTGCTGCTTCATTTTCTCTTCAACGTACTTCTCGGTGCCCCTTTGGGTACGACCATTCGAGATTAGTCGTACGTTAAATTGGTAGAGGACTTGGACCAGTTTAACTCGTACCCGTGGGCCAATGTGGTTTGGAAGTTCTTCGTTGAAAACTGCCGTAAGTACGTGAAGAATGTGGAGAAGAAGGATTCCAAGGCGAAGATAAACCTTCCTTCTTTCATGTACCCACTTCAAATTTGGGCGTACGAAACCATGCCCGTGTTCTCGACACCCTTGTATTGCGAGAGATTGTCTGATACCGATGTACCTCTCATGCGTCGGTGGAAATCAACGACTCATGTCGTTGACAACACGTTCTCAACCATTTCGTGGCAATCTGAGAACTTTGTGTTCAAGCCAATGAGAGGAGAAGAGGTTAGCTTGAAGACAATGAAGAAGTCGAGCCAACTGAAGCTGAAACAGAAGGTGATTAATCTTGATTATGTGTTTTTTTATGGTTTTAACGTCAACTGTTGACATCAATGTCAACAATTGACGTCAACTGTTGACATCAATGTCAACAATTGACGTCAACTGTTGATATCCATGTCAACAATTGATGTCTACTGTGGACATTGATGTCAACAATTGACGTCAACTGTTGACATCAATGTCAACCATTGACGTCAACTGTTGACATCAATGTCAACAATTGATGTCAACTGTTGACATCTGTGATTTATGACATTTCTGTTTGTTGACAGTGATGTCAACAGTTGACGTCAATTGTTGACATCAATGTCAACAATTGATGTCAACTGTTGATATCTGTGATTTATGACATTTCTGTTTGTTGACGTCAACCGTTGATATCTGTGATTTATGAGAGTTGCCTAACCTTTGTTGACATTAATTTTGACAGGCACCGGTGGAATCAAGTGGAGGCACATCCACTCCGTATACAACACATCCGTCCGGCATCAGAGAAAACTCTGAGGTTTGTAAATCTTTCATACATGATTTACTCTTTATTAATAGAAAACATTGGCTTACGTCTACTTTTAACATAGGCTCGGTTGATGGTCGTTGAAGCCTCTGTCACCCATATAAGGACAGAGTTCGCGGCGTTCAAGACGGAGATGGAACAGAGCTTCAAAGAATTCACTGGATGTGTGAATGAAAAGTTGATGGAGCTGGCCAAGATGATACCGGGAGCTGTCCAAGATGCACAACCTGAAGAGCTACAGGATCCAGAAGATTCGACCGAGAAAGACGAAGACAAAGAAGAGGCTGAAAAGAGAAACGAAGATGAGAAAGATGAGGAAGAGGCTGAAAAGAGAAAAAAAGATGAAGGAGATGTTGAGCCGGTTGTCAGCATAGGAGATGACATAAGAGATACACAAGAGACTCAAGAAGGTATTATTGGTTGAAGAGTCGAGTTTGGTTTGTGTTTTATCAAAAGTTTTTGGTTTGTGTTTTTTGAAGTTTTTGGTTTGTGTTTGATGAAAAGTTTCTGGTTTTTGTTTTATGAAAAGTTTGTTATTTGTGTTTTTTGAAAAGTTTTTGGTTTGTGGTTTTTGAAAAGTTTTTGGATGTCTATCTATGTTCATCAATGTCTACAATTCACTTGAACAGTTGACATTGATGTCAACAGTTGACGTCAATTGTTGACATTGATGTCAACAGTTGACGTTAATTGTTGACATTGATGTCAACAGTTGACGTCAATTGTTGACATTGATGTCCACAGTTAACATCAATTGTTGACATTCATCTTTTTAAATTCAGGTTGATCAAAGAGAGCCAGTTAGAATCAAGTCAAGAACTAACTGAGTCCCAATCGAGAGCCCGCATTCTAGAATTAGATTGTGAGCAGTTTGAAGATGAGATGTATGATGATAGTCAACTCATCTTTGTAGGCTCGGTTCCGGATGGACGAACCCGCGAGGAAATGGAGGACAAGAAGGGTAAGGAAAATCGAGATTCATGGAAGATGATTCCGATTAACATAGACGATTCACCGCAAAGACCTGTGAGAATCACTCGACCGTCGGATAGGTACACTCCTACACCCATTCCGAGGCCGTTCGCGAAGTTTACGAAAGGAATTTCGCGTCCATTCAAAAATCCATTGACTCCTCCTTTTACTCCATCAAATCTTGAGGACATCACTGTAATGGAGACATGGCTGAAGTTTGGATTGTTGAAGAAGAAAGATGATGAACAACGTTGGTACGAGCCACTAGAAGATAAATTGCCATGGGGATGGAATTTCACAGAAGTTGAAATTAGATCAAAGACATTTTTCCGTAACCTCTGGACCGAAGAAGAATGGCTTAGCGATCAGGTACGACATTCAACTCTACTGTTGTTTTTTAATGGTTTGAAGTCTAGACATTGGTGTCAATAATTGACGTCAACTGTTGACATCTGCGATTTATTACCTTTCTGTTTGTTGACACAGATGTCAACAGTTGACATCTGTGACTTAAAATCTCTTTGTTCTCTAATATTAATCCCTCAATATTTTGTGTCAGCATGTTGATATCATCTCTTACTACCTCCGGAAGAAGAGAATGACTGGGAAATTGCAAAAGTCGTTCACAATTATGCCGGCTTTCTTTGTCACCTATTGCCTCCTTGGGTATGACGATTGGAAGAAATGCAAAGACAAAGAAAAGTTTAATTGGTCAAGGCAGTCTCAGATCTATGATTACATAACCGCGACCAACAAGTCCTTGACACACTCTTGGCCCTGGGTAGACGTCGATCACATCTATTTGCCCTGTTGTTTCAAGGATAGGACGCACTGGTTGCTTCTGGTTGTATCGATTCGAGAACGATCCATTACAATCTATGATTCTATGTCAAGCAACAAGCCTCATAAAAAAATGGTGACATGCCACGTCCAACAAATTGCAGAATTCCTCCCACTAGTCATCTGCTCTATTGACGCGTTTGATCGTATGAGTATTGAAGACACGAGATCAGCCCCGTTCACAGTATCCACGTCGCTCACCATGCCACAGCAGAGCAATGGGTACATATATAACTATTATTTAATAATACCGTATTTATATGATGAACAAGTTGTCTAATCGCAAATTTTTTTCAAAACAGTGGTGATTGTGGCATGTTTGTCGTCAAGGCTATGGAGTTTATGAGTCACGGTATAGATCTACTTGGGGTCAAACAAGAAGATATGAACATGCACCGACAACAGCTCACAATCGACTTATACAGGCATGGGGCAGTGAAGTTGGCTACCCATGTTGGATCGGACATGGAGATAGATGAAAATTAGGAAAAAATGTTGCTCACGTAGTACTATTATCTTAATCTTTTTGTAAATTAGGAAGCAATGTTAACAATAGATGATAATTAGGAAACTTCTCAAACTTTTCATTTCTCTTTATTTTATGATATCATGTTTAATGAATATCAACAATATTTCAATTATCAATCTGTATTTGTCTTTTTAATGGTTTTTACGTCAATTGTTGACATTGGTGTCAACAATTTACGTCAACTGTTGACATCTGCGATTTATTACCTTTCTGTTTGTTGACATTGATGTCAATTGTTGACGTCAACTGTTGACGTTGATGTCAACAATTGACGTCAATGTCAACAATTGACATCAACAATTGACGTCAATGTCAACAATTAACGTCAACAGTTGACATCAATGTCAACAATTGACGTCAACAGTTGACGTCAATGTCAACAATTAACGTCAACAGTTGACATCAATGTCAACAATTGACGTCAATGTCAACAATTAACGTCAACAATTGACGTCAATGTCAACAATTAACGTCAACAGTTGACATCAATGTCAACAATTGACGTCAATGTCAACAATTAACGTCAACAGTTGACATCAATGTCAACAATTGATGTCAATAAACAGAGAGATACAAAAGTAGTCTAAACAAAGTATAATTAAACAAATAGATTCTTAAACAAAGACATTCTCTCTAACAAAAGTAGCCTGAAGAAAGTATAATTAATACAATACATAAAGCTATAACTAATCTGTGGACAATGGAGTAGCACTACTGCATGTTTGACGGTTGTGGCCGAGTACCCCACATCGCGCACACTTGCGCCTCCTAACTTCCTCCCCTTGAGAGGGTATTCTTCTCTTTTTCGGCCTATCGGCGGCACGCGCTGCGTGTTCAGGCGAAAGAACTACGATATTCTCCACCTCGGGGGGGATAACCCAACTCGAAATGTCGCCATGAGGATGGTGTACATCTGCGTAGGTTGCCCTCAAATACTCGGTTGAATAGAACTTGGAAATGAAGTTCTCAACCGGAAGATTACGTTCACGACAAGCCGCAATTCCATGTGGACAAATAAATTCATGAGCTTGCCATCGCCGGCATGAGCATGTATGTTCTTCTAAGTTAACGGCATATACAATGCCCTCTATGTCAACTACCTCAAACTCCTCGACTGAAGATGGCCTCACCTGGCACAAAAAATCATATTTAATTACTGAGAATTCTTACATTGTTGACATTGATGTCAACAATTGACGTCAATTGTTGATGTTGATGACAACAGTTGACGTCAATTGTTGACATCAATGTCAACAAACAGAGAGCTCATACATCACAGATGTCAACAATTGACGTCAACTGTTGTCATCAACATCAACAATTGACGTCAATTGTTGACATCAATGTCAACAAACAGAGAGCTCATACATCACAGATGTCAACAATTGACGTAAAGATGTCAACAATTGACGTAAATTGTTGACATTGACGTCAACAATTGACGTCAACTGTTGACGTCAATGTCAACAATTGACGTCAACTGTTGACGTCAATGTCAACAATTAACATCAATTGATGACGTCAATGTCAACAATTTACGTCAATTGTTGACATCTTTACGTCAATTGTTGACATCTTTAGTTAATTCTCATTTAAATAAACACTTACCAACATTCGAACAGCATATGAAGTGTATTTTTCTGCTCTGGCTTGGTATTCTTTTGTCAAAATGGTTTGTGTATTTGCCGCAGCTTCCCGACGCTCATAAAACCATCTCATACTTCGCTCTCTCAGCCAATCCATCAATTTTGAAACTGGAAATTGTCTCACCTTTACATTTAATGCATTTAATGACTCCGCATTGTTGTTCGTCATGATACCATACCTCTTTGCCCTGAACATACACTTTGCCCATCTTTGGTACCCGACATCATTGGCTAAGTAGCGACGTATTTCAGGATTTTCAGCGTCCAACATGACCATGAAACTTTCAAATTCCCGCTGAGTGTATGCTTTTGCGGCACCGTAAAATTTCAACTTCACCTCCTTCGTGATCCCCTTGAAAGTAGTCTTCAAATTACCGTGTAGATGGAACATGCAAAAACCATGATCACAATTTGGAAATACCGTCTTGAGGCCATTGATTATACCAGCATGTCTATCGGATACAAATACTTGTTGCTCCCATTCCCCAATTGCGTCCTTTAATTTTTCAAAGAAGGAAATCCAAGCCTCGTTAGATTCTGAAGGACCAAGACAGTAGGCTAGTGGAAAAATCTGCTTGTTTCCGTCCATCCCACATGCCGTATATAACGTCCCTTTGTAATAATTCTTCAAATGCGTACCATCGACAATAATAACAGGCCTTACGTACTTCCACCCCGTTCTCCATGGCCCGAGTGACATGAAAAAACTTACAAATACACCGCCATCACCAGTGACAAGGTCAAAAAAAGAACCCGGATTCTTAGTCTCGATCATGTACCTTAGCTTAGGCAAGAACTTGTACGAGTCTTTCGAATTGTCGTAGAGGGACTTTAGAGCCTCTTCTCTGGACCGCCAAGCCTTTTTGTAAGACATAGACACTCCGTAATCCATTTGCATGTAATTCCTTATCTCTTTTGGTTTGCTCATTCCAACGGTTGGATCAATACACGTATGCTTAACCATCTCTCCTATTAACGAAGCTGTTGCTTGAGGGTGACGTCATTGCCTTAAGTTTAGGGGACACGCGTGCTCATTGTCAAATCTAAAATATGAAAATTACACAATTAGTTTCAAAACCCAAATGTCAACTGTTGATTTTAGAGTTATCACCTGTTGACATTAATTGTTGACATCAATTGTTGACGTCAATTGTTGACGTCTGTGAGATATTCGCTCTCAGTCAAAAGAAGGAAAATAATTCACCGACGTCAACAATTGATGTCAACAGTTGACGTCAATTGTTGACATCTGTGACTTTTTTGCCTTCTGTTGACTGAGAGGAAATATCTCACAGATGTCAACAATTGACGTCAGCAATTGATGTCAACAGTTGATAACTCTAATTCAAATTCATAATTCAACAAAGAGTTTACCTTCTAATTTGAAATATGAGTGTGTTTTCCTTTCTCACAGCTCGAACAGCCCATTTACAATGCTCTCCCGGACAAACAACGTGCAAGGTGTTTTTGTCCGAGCTCTTTGTCATATACGAGAAGTTGTTGCTTATGGCGAACAACATCAAGTGTTTCTTTAAAGTCTTTTTATTCGAGTACAATGCGTAACGCTCAATAAATACAGGGGAATCACCATCCAAAATAAGGGTGTCCTCTCTCGTAGTAGACGAACTTGGCACACTATGTGGAGGGGACGGTGGAGGACTTGTTCTTCGCGGTGGAGGGGGGGAGTTTCGTGGTGGTTGAGGGGGGGGGGGAGTTTCGTGGTGGTGGAGGGGGGAGTTTTGTGGTGGTTGAGGAAGGAAGTTTCGTCGTGGTGGAGACATAGAGTTTCGTAGTGGTTGAGGAGGGGAGTTTCGTCGTGGTGGAGACATAGAGTTTCGTGGTGGTGGAGGGGGGGAGTTTTGTGGTGGTTGAGGAGGGGAGTTTCGTCGTGGTGGAGACATAGAGTTTCGTGGTGGTTGAGGAGGGGAGTTTCGTTGTGGTGGAGACATAGAGTTTCGTGGTGGTTGAGGATGGGAGTTTCGTCGTGGTGGAGGAGGAGTTGGGTTTCGTGGTGGGAAGCCTCGTCGTTGTTGTTGTGTCTCATTGTCTGACAACCTAATGTCATCCAATCCTAATGTAGAACGAATTGCCGATTCATGAGTTGGGACCGAATCACACCCCTCCTCGGGTATTGATGGCATAAGGGGATTTCCGTCACAACCACTATCACGGCTGTTGCGAGTGGATCCAACTCTTGGAGAATCGAGCCCCGATGGTTTTTCTTTTATGTCCAATATCAATTGTAATTTCTCCGTGTCATCTTCCCTCTTTCTTCTCAAGTATAAATAACCTTTCAGCGTGTCGTCCTTGGTTATCTCAACAGATATCATTGCACCAGCCATCGCATATGAAACGCCAATTGTATGGGTAGATGGTGATTTGCGCAAATACGCGTAAATTATTTGCATCAAACTAGCGAAGCTCACTTCAGACGGCACCATAATTTCGAAAGATCCTTTCTCATGATACCGACCAGGTTCAACCCAAGTACCACTATGCTTGAATAATAAATAAATTTTCGTCATCACTGCA
This sequence comes from Urtica dioica subsp. dioica, assembly GCF_054948205.1. Lineage (NCBI taxonomy): Eukaryota > Viridiplantae > Streptophyta > Magnoliopsida > Rosales > Urticaceae > Urtica > Urtica dioica. Next base: position 15,464,748 of record NC_142764.1, on the reverse strand, counting down.
TACAAATAAACAAAGTTAAGTTAGTAACTGTTGACTTCAGATGTCAACAATTGATCTCTAAATCTCGCTAATGTCAACAATTTACGTCAACAGTTGACGTCAACTGTTGACATCTGATGTCAACAACTCATGAACTTCGCCTAAAAACAAGAGAAAACAATAAAAATTGCCCAGAACAAAAAGAGTCTCTTTTTTTTTAATCTCAAACATACCCAGAATAAACATACCCAAAAACCAAAGAAAAATTTGATAAAACAAAAAACAAAACAAAACTAACCTTGAGTCCGGATCTATGAGCTTTGGTCGTGTTTCCTTGAGCGTGTCGGAGGGTGAGCTCAAAGTTGAATGAGAGAGAGAGAGAGTGAGACTGGTCGTGAAGGATTCGGGTTCGGTCGCGATTTTGGGTGAGTGAGACTGTCGCGAATCAGGGAGAGAGAGAGGTGGGTCTCGGTCGCGATTTTGGGTGAGTGAAGTCGTGAAGGATTCGGGTTCGGGGTGGGTCTCGGTCGCAATTTTGGGTAAGGTCTGGGTGAGTTCGACTGAAAGAGAGAGAGAGAGAGTAAATGGGTTTACACGGTTAGGAAGAGAGAGAGAAAGGTATACGGGTTTACACGGTTAAGGAGAGAGAGAGAGAGAGAGAGAGAGAGATATATAAATAATTTTGAATAAAAAATAGAAATTTTATTTTGGAATGATATTAAATGAGGTAGGTGTGAAATTGAAAGAAAAAATAAGGTTGAGGGTATATTTGGTTTTTCACTTTTGAGGAACTTGTATTTTTGGCCAAAGTTATACTTTGGTGGATTTTTGGAAAAAATTATTGATATAGTGGTAGTTTGAGCAATTTCTCTATATATAATAGAATGGTCAAGTGGCTATAGGTGTTTCTCCAACAATATTACTGGACTCAGAGCCGACCCAAGACATAATGTGACCTTAAGCGAGAGAGAGAGAGAGAGAGAGAGAGAGAGAGAGAGAGAGAGACGGGGCCCACACACAAGAGAAAAAAATAAAACATTAAATATAGGGTCAACGCATAAAAGATAGGAGAGCGTGAAAGATAAATAAAATAATGAAAATGGGTCTTTTTAGGCCCTATATTTACTTCCCAAAAAATTTAAGGCCTTAAGCAACTTAGAGTCGGGCCTGCCGGTACTCTAATATGGGATATGCTCGATTTGAAACATATTTGATGTGCATTTGAATTAATAATAACCAAAAGTTGAGTCGTATTATCGGTCAATTAAAATTTGATTTTTACTCAAACTGGATTAGATCCAATTTCGGTTTTAAATTTTGGAAAACCAAAAATTTTATTTTGGTAATGATTCAGTTTTAGCCCTATTGGTAATTATGTATTAATTATTATAATTAGTTTGACATGTTTCATTTGTTTTTAGTATGGCCGTCGTTGTTGTTTGAGGTGTAGCTAGAGCATGCCACTTGAAAGTAATTTCTCTAAAGTTTTGATGCATGTTTGACAAATTAAATAATGATGATGATGTAGCATGCATGATTGAAGTGGGGCGTTATATAACTTTTATGAGCAAAATGACCTCGTGTGAAAACTAGGTGGATAGATATTTTTGCATAGTTTAGGGGGTTTAGAATTTGTTACTTATTTTCCTTGGAGTGATGAGTTGTTTATAAGACTTTGGAAATGTTGTCGGAGCATGGGCATGGTTCCTGGCCGAGACATGGTGGTTGGTAGCCAAGATTGGGTCGGTATGTGCCGATGGCGTATGCGTAGCGCACCGGGGGTCAAGTCGGTAGCTGCCGAGGGCACGTGCAAGGTGTAGTACGCCGAGGTTGCTCATGTTGTGGTCTTATGGCAAGGTGTCGAGCATGGACTTAGCATGCCAAGCGCTAGGCTTGGCCCGACATGCCGAGCGCTGGACTCGGTGTTGCCCGGCAATGTCCATGGTGGGCATGGGCTCAATCACGCGGAGTGTTGGGCTCGAGCCTTGTTCCGGGCCCCCGTGATGGTTTCGTCAAAGTGGTTTGGTCGAGAGCTTCTTTTGGGCCCCCGTGATGGTTTCGTCGAAGTGGTTGTGAATCCTTCTCGCGATAGATTAGCGGGCTAAGTTCGTCGATCTTTCTTACTTTTTATTCATATGATAAACGGTACTTGTAAATTAGAGATACATCATGTCCATCAATTTTTTTTTTTTTTTAAACTATCATGTCCATCATTACAGCTTAAACTTTTGTTATAACAAGGTCTTAACGGTCATGACATTTTTATGCACTTTTGATGGTCCCACAACCACAAGTGTAAATAGCCAATGTTTTTTTTTTTTTTGAAGACAGCTTTGCTGCAGTGGGGATTGAACCCACGACCTCCACACAGGAGGTGCTGTGGAATTACCACTAGGCTATCCTAGGTACCACGTAAATAGCCAATGTTACATAATATGTTTTTCAAGGTTTGCGGATGAAAAAATGGACGAAATAATATTACATAATATAATATAAAAAAACATAGTTTTTAATACGTGTTCTAAAATTAACGTTATACAAAATTATCTTAAAAAAATACTTAATAATAAATAAATAAATAAAAATTCAAAACTTTACAAGTATGCAGTTTGTATTCGTAACGCCTTTTCATGGAATCTCAGGCGAGTTTTAGAACCTTGAATTTAATTTATTATAGCTCACAACTAAGAAAATAGAACATCTATAACAATAACAAAGTAACAAACACACAGTAGTTGAAGAAACATAAATGTGAGATGAATGCTATTTGTCACGAGTCCAAATTTAAATAACTTTTTGGGAGGGGAGGGGGGGGAGGGTTGAGTCATTAGTCGTCCCCCTCGTGACCAAAATCATTTCCGTAAATGCGAAGAAGGAAACTCTTTACAGTAGCTTGTTATAACAATGTTAATAAAATAATGGCATACTGGCTTCGTGGAGCCCATAGTAACCAGCTTGGTCACGTGCTGCTATCAGTTTTCTTTCAATGCTCTGGCAAATAATTATACTACACTTATTTCTACTGCAATTATTGACTGACTGCAATAAATTCAATTCGATTCCATTCAGCCACAAAATTATTACCTATGGATCTTCTTTTCACTTTCCATATCGTGTGCACTACATTTGGAATTTTGTGTTTCTATATATAGTAGTATAGAGCGCTGCTAAACATCGTCATCAGCGGCTAAAATACAAGTAAGAGACTCACTAACATGTGAGACCCGCTCTATATCTCACATCAACGATCGTTGATGGCCGCTGATGAAAATCATTACAGTGTAATACAATATCGCGCGAAAATGAGAAACTGAAACAATTGTTTAGAAATACTTTAACTAGAAAGTATTATGACATTTATGAAAATATAAAAATTCCATTTTTTTTTATGTACTGGACTGGATCATTAGTGCCAACCCAAATGCCACAGTGGAATGTACTATTTTTGTATTTCGCTTGCTCGTATCTGAAAATGAGGTAACAAACCAATAAATATACCTTGAATTTTACACAGTGCCATATCACTGACACGCGAGTTAACACCAAGCCTTGAATTTCGTCCCGAAACTTGGAACGGCAAAACGTCAACGAAGATTTCTGGTTCTAGCTGAGAAAGTTAAATTATCTGCAGATTATAAAATGCCGAAAAACAATTTTTATTTTTTATTTTTGGGAAAAGCAAGTTTAAAAGCTCTATTTTATCCAGGTTTGGCCCGTCCATATAAGGGACCTAAAGGCCATTATTTAAGGCCCATTTATAGCAGGCCCAAAGTTTTAGTTTAGAGATAAACTATTTTTTAAGTGGGAAAATTCTACTTCTCTTTTGGAGAAGGCAATTTCTTCAACATCCGAAATTTTCAATGATTGTATATGAATACCTCATTTTGTTGTAAATTACAAATGATTTTTCCATTATTTTAAATGAAACTGTAAACAATAAAAAAAAAAAAAAAAGACAATGAATGATTTTTTTTTTTTTTTTTTTTTTTTTTTTTTTTTGTGAAATTAAGGTATTCTCGAAATAAAATAAATTATTTTCAAAAGAGTTAGTAGTGTCAAAAATACCTAAAATTTCAGGTTGGATACACAATTAATTACTCTTTTTTTTTCGGAGGGTAAAATACCTAATGTTTGTTTTTTATTTAATTGTTATTACCTTAAATCTGTCAATTGGGCCGGACTGCCCGCAGGCCACCCGGCCTAACCTTTACTAGCAGACATTATTATATGTTTAATTAAAATAACGAAATTATACACTAAATAGATAATAGTGCCACAAATTTTCCTTTTAATGACTTTTCATTGATATTAACTCTGATATTTATATGTAAATCTCATTTTACCCTTATTTATTCGCGCTTTATGTGTAATTTATTTAAAAACGAAAAAAAACAAACAGTCTTTGAATCGTGGATAATACAGACAGAGAAAAGAGGTAAAAATCGATACTCGACAGTCATCAAAATCAATTATTCGAACGTGAAATCCAGGACTAAGAGTTGTAATTCAAAAACAGAAGGAAGCTATCTCTAAATTTTATTAGTCTATTTCGATTTAAAGCTATTTTTATTATTTCAAAATTGAAAATTTGAGAGTTAGAGTATTAGTTTGTAGTTTGGTTCGGTTTCTTATATAAGATTCAACATCAATAAAAGGAAGTTCCGTGACATTGTTATCTATTTAGAGTATAATTTCATCATTTCTATTAAACAAAGGGTATAAACTTGATATTTTTGAAAACTTAAAATTAAAATCGACATTTCCTATTTTAATTACTTTTTGTAACTTTTATATGTGCGGCTAATTTTTATTTATTAATCAAATATTAGCTAAAATATAATTTTAATTTTTATTAAAGAAGACTATTTAGATTAAAGGATACAGTAGTTGCAAGAGTACTTCGTACTTGGTTTGCAACCATAAAATAAAAAAATAAAAAATCTTTTGAGGCTTCAGAGAAAACCAGAGCCAGCGAGAATGGAAATTTACAGTTCGATGCCGAAGATTGAACTTCACGCGCACATCAATGGATCTGCTAGAGACTCTACTCTCCTGTGAGCTTTTCCTCATTTTCTTATTTTCTGGATCTTTCATCAATGTTAAAGCGTATCGGTCAAATTTGTGTTCGGTTAACAGTGAACTCGCTAGAGGTTTAGGAGAAAAAGGCGTCATAATTTTATCGGATGTTGAACATGCCATAATGAAAAGTAAGCTCATTTTCATTACAATGTTTGCTTCCCAAGATTTTTATGTATTTATTTATCGACTCAATTTGACTTGGTAACTTCCATTTTGATTCTGAATCTGCTTTGATTAAACTATATACAACGTGTAGGTGATCGTTCTTTGACGGAAGTGTTCAAGTTGTTTGATTTGATTCACGTTCTGACAACGGACCACGAAGTTATTACTAGAATCACCAAAGAGGTAAGAGTGTTTTTCAATTCAAGTGCTAGATTTGATAGGCCTTAAAACTTTTGTTTTAAGTTGGTGATATTCCGTTCTATTGCTATTAGGTAGTCGAGGATTTTGCTTCTGAGAATGTTGTGTATCTGGAGCTAAGAACAACACCTAAGGTGCATATTTACTTGATTTTCCGAGTTCGAAATGTTGATCACTATAAATCTAGGTTGAAATGTTGGTTTGTTTATGGATGGTACAGAATAACTCCTCCAAAGAAATGACAAAGCGCTCTTATATGGATGCTGTGATAGAGGGTCTTAAGGCTGTTGGCGGGGTTGATATAGATTTTATGACTAGCGAAGTCAATGGTGGAAGTTTCACGGATGACTGTAACAGAGAACCGAGGAAAAAAATATATGTCAGGCTTTTGCTTAGCATCGACCGCAGAGAAACCACTGAGGCCGCGATGGAGACTGTATGTAGGAAAATTAGATCCACGTGCCAGGACTACGAGCTGTTTTCTATGGCTAAATTCATTTGCTTTTGTTCTTCAACTTGTTGTAGGTGAAACTCGCTCTCGAAATGAGGCATTTTGGTGTGGTCGGGATCGATCTTTCAGGGAATCCGAAAGTGGGAGAATGGTGAGTCATTGTACCAGAACGGCTTGACTATGAGGTCTTCTTTCACACTCTTTTTTTGTTGTTTTTGGGGTATATGTCTCAGGAACACGTTTTTGCCAGCATTGGAGTTTGCTCGAGAACAAGGTCTTTGTGTAACCCTTCATTGTGGAGAGGTGTATTTATGCGATCTTTCTGACACACGTACCTTAGTTTCTATGCGATGAAATTTCCCCGACTAATTTGTTTTTTTCTAACTTAGTGCATATAGGTACCTAATCCAACTGAGATAAGGTCAATGCTGGATTTTCTTCCTGAACGCATTGGTCATGCTTGCTGCTTTGAAGAACAAGAATGGAGCACGTTAAAATCCTCAAATATTCCGGTTAGATATATCCTGTCTTGGTCGTAAATTGATCTTCGAAAAGTTCGTACTGTTTGGATAAGTGGATTGGTTACAAACCAAATGGGGTGGCTGAACTAGAAAAATGCATTGTTTAAAATGGTTCCATTTGTGATTTCATTGTATCTGATACAAGATTGACTGATGAGGTGCAGAGACCTAGAAAAAGCATGTTTTACTATTTTACCCCGTTGATGTCATATATCTGTTACGAGCAACCGTTTTATTTTGTTTTACTTATCTGTGCCTAGTTTTCTGTTTGTCTACAAATAAAGGAATTCAAAAAGTATTGCATCAATATGCTATTTCTGGTTTATTTTTCTTCTTCTTCTTCTTCCTCTCGTATAAATACTTGGCTCTCAACTTTCATTCTATTTTACCTAACGAATTTTCAGGTGGAGATTTGTCTGACATCTAACATCAGAACAAATACAATTTCTTCCCTAGATGTTCATCATTTTGGTTGGTTTAGCTCAGTAAACTACATCATTTTTACCTCTCACTTCATTTCCTATTGAACCCATTTCTAATATCTAAATGAAATGTTTATGATACAGCCGATCTCTACAAGGAAAAACACCCTCTAATTATCTGCACCGACGATGTAGGGGTTTTCTCTACCAGCCTCTCTCACGAGTACAAAATCGCCGCTTCTGCATTCGGTAGGGTTTTCTTTATTTATTTATTTTTCACTTGGCTAGTGCTACGAATACGATTTCAAAGCTAACTCAACACTGGATTTGCTTTCTCTACACAATCAAGGTTTGGGAAAGAAAGAGATGTTTCAGCTAGCAAGGCACTGCGTAGAGTTTGTTTTTGCAGATGATGATGTGAAGAGGAATTTGAGAGAGACATTTAAGGCCGCTGAAGGAGACTGGATTGAAAGCCGCGACGGTGTTGCAGAGTTATGAGCTTTTACAGGTATGACTAATGGCTCGTAAAGCTTCAAATACGAATATCATGCCATTTCGGTCTAGTTATTTTTTATTTTTATTTTTTATTTTTGCAGGTTTTCTTAGCTTTAACTCAGTAGTCCATGGAGATCTTGGTAATATTTTGGATGGCTCATTCATAGTGTCTTAAAAAAAAAAAACTATTCACATAGATTTCAGTAAACTTGTTAGTGAACTGCCATTCATTCGCTTTGACTAGAATATTATAAAAACTTCTAGTTAACTTTTTTTTTACGCCTCACTCAACTCGACTACCATCCTTGCTACAGAATGAGAAAAGAAACGTGAATTTTTCTTATGTATCGCATCTGAACGTTTTCTATTATACATATTTTTTCTGTCATTGTGAACCATTATTATGATGTCTCATAAAGAGCATGTCAAGGGCTGACCGTCACATTCCATTAATGCATATTGGGACATAAATTAGAGGACAATGATAATGTTAAATGCTTTTGAATTGATGCTCTCGCATTTTCCGTGACTCTGCTGTGCCACATGATTGAGTGTTCTTCTCTGTTGCTGTCGGCACATGAAAAACTGAAGACTCTAAAATTTAGCTCATGTCAATTTCCTCATGTAATTATAAAATAAGTAATTGACATTTATCGTTTGTGAGCCAAGGTGTTAAAAAATGTGCTTAGCAGAGAATATTTGAAAAACTCAGTTCTGATAGCTAGACATTTTTCTTAACCTATACAGTGTCGGTATAGGATTGTGTATACATCATACATGTAGTTTATTTTTAACTTTTAATCACACTTTCATGTGTCAAGTTCAGTAATAGTTTGGTTTGATTATTTTGTTTCAATCGAATATGACTTTATTGTTGATTACGAATAAGCAATTGCATATTGATTTTGGTGACGAAATTATTACTATGAATTTACATTTATGTCATTTTCTACTGTCCATACAGAATTATTTTATAAAATATTATAAATTATATAAAATATCATTGTTATCCAGACAATTCGGATTGTTCATGTTAACTTAGTAAGATTATCGTGACAGACTTATCGAGAAATATATAAATTGTTGACGTCAACCAAACATCCGAAATTTTTATGATGAGTTTTTTTAGATTCTTTTTAAATTTATATATAGCTATTTCAACGACATTAATTTACTGATTTATAAAAAATAAAGCAAAAATTATCTTAATTTATTAATACCGAAATACATCAACTAAACCGTAACAACACGAGTATTTACACGAGTATTTTGCTTGTTAATGAATAAAGAAATGAACAATGATTGAACAAATTCGCAATAATGAGTGACATAAAGAAAATCAACCTGCAAATCGCAAAATATAATCATAAGAAAAGAAATCGCAAGAAATATAGGGACAACAAATTGGTGCGATGAGAGAGAAGGCACGAAACCACGTCGTTTGGCCGATATAAATTCCTGGCTCCTGTAGTACATACTTGAACCACATGAACACATACACAACACAAGGATGTATTATATAAATGATAAATCAACGCTCTCTCAATCTCCAAATCTCGGTGACTTGCTCTTCTGACTGACTCTTCACATTTCTTTCCCTCGCGCCCTTGATTACGGTTTCCTCTCTTCAGTTCGAAACCCTAATTTATCTCTTGATCACGCTCTTCCGAAATCGTCGCTCTTCAATCTTGACAGGCACGCCAAGCACCGATCAGATGCTACGGCGTCTGAATCGCATGCCTCCCGGTCGGAACGAGACGATCGCCAATCTGAAACCCTAACTTTGATCAAGACGCCGCAATGTCTTGGGGATTGGGATGGAAGAGGCCATCGGAGGTCTTCCATTTGAGCCTCAACTACGGCTCCGACGAGCCGGCGGAGAATCCCGAGCGTTTGTCGGCGTCTTCGTCCTCCTCGGATTCGTCTGCATCTTCGGCGATGGTAGTGCAGGAACAAGAAGCGGGATGTCGGATCGATCTGGACTGGTCCGCCGGGGACGACGAGGACCAGGTGGCGCTGAGGCTTCAGTCGCAGCTGATGGTGGCGCAGCCGGTGCCGCGCGACGCGGTGGTGGTGGAGCTGAGGAGCGACGACGGCGAAGAAGGGAATGTGAGCGTCGAGATGAAGGTGGTGAAGCGGAAAGAGCCGCTGAGGGCAGTGAGCTTGAACAAGACGACCGGTTCCGGCCAGCAGAGCGACGGCACCGGAGTTTTGAAGCGGTTGCTGCGCCTTGATTTGGCGTCGCAGGTGCCTGGCGACTCCGCCGCTGCTACCGCTTGTGGCGAGCACTGGAAGAGTGTTACGGTGCTCAGTCTCGCGAATTGCGGCTTGTTGGTGAGTCTTTGGTTGGCTCTTGATTATGAGTACTAGTATGAAGCTTTTATTATATTTGATAGTCTGATTTAATCTCTTTTGGATCTTTCGTATTTATAACATGCTTACACACTTCTAGTTCTAGAAATATATTCAGTGACCCGGAATTTCAACGGTTTGTAATTTTAACAGCGATGAATCCCAAATCGTGGGAGGTGGGATGCACTGCGTATCTATTTTTCGGAACTTGTTTATGTAATGTTGAGATTATTTAAAAAATCTTGTTATTGACAGGTGGTTCCAGTGGAGATAACGCGCTTGCCAATTCTTGAGAAGCTATATATTGATAATAATAAGTTGTTGGCTTTACCATCTGAGCTCGGGGATATGAAAAGCTTAAAAGTGCTCAGGGTGGACAATAACATGTTGGTTTCAGTACCTGGTAAGCATGACTTTCTTTTCTTTTTTTGAAATTGTTTTCTTCTCAGTTCTCATACATGATCAAACTTATATATCCTAATTTGAGATTTTGGGGTGTTTCTTACTCAATATAATTATATGTCTATGTTTTGGTTGGAATAATATAGTGGAACTGAGACAGTGTGTGAGTTTGGTGGAATTGTCTCTAGAAAACAACAAGCTTGTCCGGCCTCTCCTCGATTTCAGGTCATTGTAATTGTGATTCAACAGTTATTGAATCTAAGTATTTTGTAGTTATAATCTTTATCTTGGTCTAATGGTTGTCTCCATCTTTATGGCAGGGCTATGACTGAGCTACGGGTTCTTGGACTATTTGGAAATCCTCTAGAATTCCTCCCTGAAATATTGCCACTTCATAAACTCCGTCATCTGTCTCTTGCTAACATCAGAATTGTAGCTGATGACAATTTAAGATCAGTGAATGTGCAGATAGAGGTATTAACAAATGCAACGCTGTGACAGAATTAAGCTTATAACTATTCAACTGTAGTCAATAACTTTGTAAAGATTTTCTCTATGTGGTAATGCAGATGGAAAATGTATCGTATTTTGTTGCATCTAGACATAAGCTAAGCGCATTCTCTTCACTTATATTCCGTTCTTCTTCTTGTCACCACCCTTTGCTAGCATCTGTGCTTGCGAAGGTAATGCAAGACCATGAAAACCGTGTAGTTGTTGGCAAAGACGAAAATGCAGTACGACAACTTATAAGTATGATTACAAGTGATGATCGTCATGTGGTATGTTGATATCTCAGCTACTATTATTAGTATTGTTGCGTTTTGGTTTGTTTACTCGCTTTCAAGGTCAGTCTTAATAGCTATGGATCTTGGCAGGTTGAACAAGCATGTTCTGCTCTTTCATCGATTGCAGCAGATGTGTCTGTTGCAATGCAGTTGATTAAATCCGACATCATGCAACCCATTGAAGCTGTACTTAGATCTGTTTCAAGGGAGGAAGTAATGTCTGTCATGCAAGTTGTTGTCCAGCTGGCTTTTGCATCCGATACAGTCGCTCAGAAAATGTTGACCAAGGATTTATTGAAGTCATTAAAAATGTTATGTGCCCAGAAAAATCCAGAGGCAAGCTTTTATTTTATTCTCTTAATACAATACGAGGGTTTGATCTCTTGTTTTCACAATACATTTAATAGCTTTATCGATCATCAGGTTCAAAGACTAGCCCTACTAGCTGTTGGAAATCTGGGCTTCTGCTTTGAGAATCGCCGTCTTCTTGTTACTTCTGAAAGTTTGCGAGAACTGTTGCTGCGCTTGACAGTTGGCGCTGAGCCACGTGTCAACAAAGCTGCAGCTCGTGCTTTAGCAATCCTTGGTTTGTCTTTCTTGTTATTTTACCCTCATTATTTTGTGTGCGTGTGTGTTTGTGCGCGCTTGTGTGTTTTATTTTAGTTTATTGTTGTGGAACTTGCAGGGGAGAATGAAAATCTACGGCGTGCTATAAAGGGCAGGCAGGTGTCGAAGCAAGGGTTGCGCATACTGTCAATGGATGGTGGTGGTATGAAAGGCCTCGCAACTGTTCAGATTCTTAAAGAAATCGAAAAGGGTACTGGAAAGCGAATACATGAATTGTTTGATCTTATATGCGGTACATCGACGGGAGGCATGCTTGCTGTAGCACTTGGCATTAAGCTGATGACGTTAGACGAGTGCGAGGAAATATACAAAAATCTTGGTGAGTAGTTCGACAAAAAAAGATAAAGATCTTTTCTTTCTTTAGTTTTGTTTTGATGTTTTTGTTCCTTGAATCATGTATTCCAGGGAAAGTTGTTTTTGCGGAATCTGGTCCAAAGGATAGCGAAGCGGCTACATGGAGAGAGAAGTTGGACCAGCTTTATAAAAGCTCATCGCAGAGTTTTAGGGTTGTAGTGCATGGGTCTAAAGTGAGCACTGTTAAACTTCTCTGTAATTACCATCATATATTTTATAATATCCCTTGCATCTGTTTTAATAGTCATGTAGCTTAGCACCACTATCTGTCAAGCAATATACTCACCACTATCTGTCAAGCAATATACTCACCACTATCTGTCAAGCAATATACTTTCTAGCCTGTTTATAGCATATATGCATGTGTACCTATAAAGAGTTTTGACACATAGTCTTGCAGCACAGTGCCGATCAATTTGAGAAGCTGTTAAAAGAAATGTGTGCTGATGAAGATGGCGACCTTTTAATAGAGTCTGCAGTGAAAAATGTTCCCAAGGTTTTTGCTGTATCAACTTTGGTCAGCGTGACGCCAGCTCAGCCGTTTGTATTCCGTAATTATCAGGTTTTGTGAGATTTCTTTTTCTAGATGCACTATTTCTGTGAGTTCTAACTTGTAGACTTTTAACGAGTCAAATCAGCTTCAGTCATGACATCTTAACTTTTCCCTTTTATTTATTTATTTATGGTTTCAACTTTAGTACCCTGCTGGAACACCAGAGATGCCACTTGCAATGTCAGAGAGTTCAGCTATCAGCATCCTTGGATCACCTACCGCAGGTGCTCAAGTTGGCTATACACGCAGTGCTTTTATAGGAAGCTGTAAGCATCAAGTATGGCAAGCTATAAGAGCATCATCCGCTGCTCCTTACTACCTTGACGATTACTCGGACGGTATTCTCTTCTGTTTTTTTTGTTTTTTGTTTTTTTTTTAAATATGAATCAACTTAGCCATTTCTTTATTGGAGTTGTGGTCTTTAGTATCTTGCTAAATCTTTTGTTTTTTTCCTATGCATGACTATCCTTTCTTGTTTCCCGCTAATTTCTTTTAGATGTTAACCGTTGGCAAGATGGTGCAATCGTAGCAAACAACCCTACAATATTTGCCATAAGAGAAGCGCAACTTTTGTGGCCCGATACGAGAATTGATTGTCTGGTTTCAATTGGGTGTGGCTCGGTACCAACAAAGGTCAATATTCAGACTTTTTTTATTATTAGCTTCAATATGGTTACAGCAATACCACACACACTGTTGTAATTTTCTATCTTCTTTGATTATATTAGTAGTATTATTAAAATGAAATAAAATATGGGTATAGCCACACACAAAAATAAAATAAAACAAGAAAATCATTGATTTTATAGCTTCAATAAGCTCTTGTAGGCCCGGAAAGGTGGTTGGCGTTATTTGGATACTGGGCAAGTTCTGATTGAGAGTGCTTGCTCGACGGATCGTGTTGAGGAAGCCTTGAGCACGTTGCTGCCAATGCTTCCTGAAATACAGTATTTTCGTTTCAATCCAGGTATTTGGTGCATACTAACTACATGGCATGTGGGAATGGGAATATATGCCTTTCTTTAATTTCATCCTATATTCTTAGCTTTTCTTTATTAGTAACATTTTTAACTATAGTTTGTTCAAAAGGAAAGAAATGATATCGACCCAACACCTTCCTCTGCAGTTGACGAACGGTGTGATATGGAGCTAGATGAGACTGACCCAGCAAACTGGTTGAAGATGGAAGCTGCTGTTGATGAGTACATCCAAAGCTATCCGATTGCCTTTAAAAGTGCTTGTGAGAGACTGCTTCTTCCTTTCCAGCAAGAAGACAGGCTATCTGACAATTTGAAGTCTAACAATGGCTCGAAGATGAAGGGATCAGGCACTGGTTTGGCACTTATCTTTGCCGTTAGTCTCTGCAGGCCTTTTTCTCTCATGTACCTACTTATTAGATTGTTTACCGTACCACATTACAGGTGAAAAAAGCCCATCTTTAGGTTGGAGACGCAGTGTTCTTCTTGTGGAAGCTTCACACAGTCCAGATGCGGGACGACTTTTGCACCATGCCCGTGCACTTGAGTCCTTTTGTTCAAGGAATGGAATACGGCTGTCCCTTATGCAAGGAATATCAGGATTTGTGAAGACAGTCCCTGCAACAACATTTCCAACACCGTTTGCTTCTCCAATGTTTACAGGAAGCTTCCCTTCAAGCCCACTTTTATACAGTCCTGATTTTGGACCTCACAGGCTTGGTCGAATTGATATGGTCCCACCTTTAAGTTTAGATGGTCAATCTCTTAAGTTGACCGCAGATGCATCAAAATCTCCTACAGCACCCAGACAACTTTCGTTGCCTGTTCAGTCATTGCATGAGAAGTTGCAGAATTCTCCACAAGTGGGAATCATTCATTTAGCTCTTCAAAATGACTCGATTGGTGCAGTATTAAGGTTAACATGTTCTCTCTTTGTTTTTCCACTGGCAACTTATTTATTTTGGAGGTAGGTTTCTGACTGCGTGATATTTAGTTGGCAGAATGATGTATTTGTGGTTGCTGAACCTGGTGAACTTGCCGACAAGTTTCTGCAAAGTGTCAAACAGAGTTTATCGTCAGTGACACGGATTCGGCGCAGGAAGGCTTCATCCTTTCTTGCAAATATATCAACTATATCGGATTTAGTTGCATGTAAACCAATATTTCAAATTGGAGGGATTGTCCACCGCTACATAGGACGCCAAACTCAAGTAGCTTTTTTGTACTCTTTCTTTGTTGTCGTTCATAGATTAAAATATTTAAGTATTAACTTCCGTATTTCGTGTTCTACGTCCGACACTGAAGGTTATGGATGATGATCAAGAAATTGGGGCTTACTTGTTCCGCAGAACAGTCCCTTCTATGCACTTAACTCCCGAAGATGTTCGTTGGATGGTAGGTTTATGATTCCCATTTGGAACCCAGCAAAGATATATAGTAGTTACTATCTATGGCCTGCGCGAATATTTGAAAGGGAACATGACTTCTCTTCCACATTCTCCGCAAGAAAATTACATCAGCTTTAGTTCTTCCATTGTTTTGTTTTACCCAAGTAGATAGTCCGTTTGAGATAACAGTGAATTTGATCAATGTAGCTAATGCTTTGTTATTGGATCGAGTCCAGGTTGGAGCTTGGCGGGACAGGATTATACTTTGCACCGGCATGTATGGACTCACCTCAGCTTTGATAAAGGCGTTCTTGGACTCCGGAGCCAAAGCTGTGATATGCTCTTCACTTGAGCTTCCAGACATACAGCTCACGACACTCCATGGATCCGGGGACTTTGGTGCCATCGAGAACGGGAAGTTCGAGATCGGTTCCGAAGAGGCTGAAGATGAAGAACCCGAACCAGCCAGTCCCATCAGTGATTGGGAGGACAGTGACCTGGAGAGAAACACCGACCGATCGACAGGTTTTTGGGACACCGACGAGGACGAGATGTCTCAATTCACGTGCCAGCTGTACGATTCTCTGTTCCGAGAGGGTTCGACTGTGGATGTTGCTCTACAACACGCTCTTGCCTCGCATCGGAAGCTGAGGTATCTGTGCCACCTTCCAGCCATACAGTAGCTCTGTAGTTATTTATTATATAATATAGGGAACTTTTAGAATAAAAGAAAAAGCAATCGAGGAGAGTAGAAAAGGAGAGATGAGAGAGAACACACCACAGAACTTTTCATTTATTTAAAGAGTTGTATAACGAGAAAAATAAGAGAGAACGGACAATTTTGAGGCGCACAGAAAATCTATTTGTTACTTCAAATAATAATAATAATAATAATAATAATAATAATATTCATACAGGGAAACAGATTTTCCCATTACGAAGAAAATATCTTGCTTGCCGTAGCTTTATTATTTATTTCTCATTGGAATTTTGGACCACCTACTTTACTTGCTTAGCTGGGGTGAGAATTTGTGCCTTGAATTCGTGTTATGATGGAATAAATTGGTTAGTAGTATGTCCTTGCCTGAGTTAACACTCTTTTAGTCGTCGTTCGTTAGAGTCAAAACATCAGAGGGGATAAATAGTTTGTTGAATTGTCTTTGTTCCACGGCTATTTAGAGCTTGGTTAATTTTTGTTATTTATTGGCTATTGTCAACACTCTCATGATTGTTATTATCGTCGCCATGACGTACATTTATTGCCGATACAAACACATACATCCACACAGACATTAAGTGATAGCACGAAGGGACTAATGGATGCACTAAAACCGTTACATTCTTCTCCATCTGAGAAACAATTTTTAAGTGCCTTATTTATCAAGAGTCTTTACCTTAAGACAAATAATGCAAATAGATTAGAAAAGTGAATGGTTCCGATGGGACAATTACGCATCATATTTTATTAACCGACGGAATAAAGTGATATATACCCTACACCAATGACTGAGATTTCACTCAATAGCAAGCCTGGGCAATAGAAATTATGTCTCCAAAAAGTGCTATTCCTTGTTACTATTTGAATGAGAAACAGTCGATAGGTAAAGCCGATAAAGGAAACTGACATATCAAACGCACCGAGAACTAGCGTAAAAAGCACTCATGCTTTCGAAAGCACAATTTTAACCCTTTTAAAGATGAGATTATGACTTGTGACCGAAAAAATGCAAAAATATAAAATAAAAGTCCTCGCGAAGATTCGAAATTTCGTCAAATCAATCTTTAACGTTGGGTAAAAAAAATTAAATTATCATTAGTCAAGCATGGCCATGATCATGATGTAGGAACCCACTTGCCTTTAGCGAGTCTAAAGAGCAAACAAGATTCAAACGTGTTGACATGATTATAAGAAACAAACTTATCAATGATTATAAGAACCAGTAATTATCTTTAAATTTTTAAGCCAAACCAAAGCACCAATTACGCAGAAACTCATGTCAGCCCCTTTAACAAATGTCATTTCAACAGAAGAGAGAGAGAGAGAGAGAGAGAGAGAGAGAGAGAGAGAGAGAGAGAGAGAGTGATAATCCATGTTCTAAAAAGAAAAAGAAAAAAAAAACATTGGATTTAACCTCTACTTTCTTCAACCACAAGCCTCTTACGTCATTCTCAAAACTGGCAAAGCTTTTTCTTTTTCCTATCTCAAAGAAAGAGAAACACAAATGCACCACTACAAAACACAAACACTTGAACCCCAATTACCACTACCAAAGCAGAGGGCGAGAAAAATGGCTTCGGCGACTCCGATCGCGATTGGCACGCGCGGGACTGTGGGCGCGTTGGTGAGGAAGGAGATCGAGTACTTCACGAAGCTGGACGTGGACCGCCGTGGGAGGCCTTCGTCTTCGAACTGGCACAGCCTCAGGTTCTTGGCCATGACGTGGAAGAAGAAGAAGCACAGAGTTTGTTCGACGACCATGAGGACCTTTTTGCCTACGCTCTGTTCCGTTTCTGATGTCTCCTCCTCCGGCCTCGCTTACAGGGCTCTCAGGGATGACGTGGATTATAATATGGAGCTTTACTAGATATAATACACTCGATGTCGTTTGCTCTCTGTTTTCGTTTGTTATTTTGCTCTTCCGGTTTGTTTTGCTTTATGTCGTTCTCTCTCTCGGTTAGGGAAGTTTCTTATCTCGTGGACTCCTTGAAGAGAGAGTCTGAGTTGTTCATAGTCTTTTATAATCAGCATTGTATGTCGTTCCGGGTTCTGAATTCAACTAAGTGACTCTCTCTCTCTCTCACAGTACATTGTGAACTTATGAACTAAAGAAATTGAATATTTGTTATAAAAAAAAAAAAGTTAACCAGAACGTATGTGTTTCATGGCTGTGTCACATAAGTGAGATTGTCCACGTGGAGGATTCTGCATTATGACACGTCATAACCAGTAGTTTTACGTGTCAACTAGTCATCGAATATGTAAACCCATTTAAAACCTAAGGAAATTCTTCTTTTCCCTCTTTTCCTTCTTCTTCGTCTTCGTTAATGGCGATCTGTAACTCACTGAAATCTCTAACCAGAAGCCCTAAAAATTCTAGAACATTCTTCTCGGCCACGGCGATCTCGATCTTGACGTCGCCTTTCTCCCCCGTCGTTCACCCTCTCTTAAGGCCGCCCTCTCCGTCGTCTCCGCCGCAGAGCCCCCGATTCCTCTCTCCTCTCTCCAAATGGATCGGTCCTATCCGCGGACCGCTCTTCCTCTCCTCTCCGCCGTGGAAGCTCTCTCAGTCAGCCACTCCTCTCTACCTCCGCGGCAACGTCGTCGTCCGCCGCAAGATCGAGGCTCTGAACCTCCATCTTCTCCGGAGGCGGACCGCGTTTCCGCTCAATTTGGAATTCGCTTCGGTCACTCCGAACCAGGCCTCGCCGATCAGCGTCGGTTCGGAGCGCTCCACCGGCGGTTTCGTGGAGAGCTTCGTGAACTTACCAAACATGGTTTCCGTGAGTCGGATGATCTCTGGTCCTGTTCTCGGATGGTACATTTCGTTTTCTGCTCTGCGTAATCTGATTGAATTTTGTGTCGATTCGTGTTATTTGTTTCAAGTGAAGATATTTTTCTTTTTTGCAGGATGATTGTGAACGAATGGTATTCTTATGCGATGCTAGGACTAGCGGTTTCTGGTGCGACTGATTGGGTAAGAATCTAGATCACGTAAACTTGCATCTCTTTCACGACCAGAGTTTCATATGTTATTCGTTACATTGTATGTGTAGTTGGATGGCTACTTGGCAAGGAAAATGGGAATTAATTCCGTCGTTGGCTCTTATCTTGATCCATTAGCTGATAAGGTAATTCATTCATGGTCTTGTGTGCGAATCAGAATCTTTGAGTGCTTATATCATGTTTAAAGGTATATTTTTTGACATGTAGTTACTGCATTGTATAGGTTCTTATTGGATCTGTTGCTGTGGCCATGGTGCATAATGATCTTCTTCACCGTAAGTTGTTTCTGGTGGCCTGTTGTGTGTATTCATCATTTCGCCGCGAGCTTGGCGTTTAATGTAAATTATAGGTGCAAGTTTAGGCTAGACCGAACTTTTTATTTTTTCAAAATTTGGTTTATTTGTTAAGCGAAATAAACAGGCAATTATGAATTAAAATAAGATAAAGAAACGTGAAGATAGTCTGCGAGGTTAACCGAAAATGCATCTTTAATATAGATTTATCAATCTCTTGTGGAAAATATATAAATAAATTAAGAAATTCGACTGATTTTTTTTTTTTTTTTCGGGTTATGAAGCCGGACTTGTTGGGCTAGTTTTGTTTCGGGATGTTGGCTTGGTAGGCGGTGCAGTGTATCTAAGAGCTAAAAGCTTGGGCTGGGAGGTGAATTCCTTTTATGAATTGAACTTGGATCTCCCGTTTTTTTAAGCCGTGTTGGAACACTAAAGTGTGGATCTTTTTGCATTCTTGTAGTGGAAAAGTTGGTTTGATTTTTTCAATCTTGATGGAACTCGTCCGCAGAAAGTTGAACCACTTTTTATTAGCAAGGTGAGCTTTCCTGATCTAATGATCTCATTGATGTACATTCTTAAACCCAATTCTCAGTACATAAAACTCTAAGCTTGCTTTTAATGCTTGATTTGGGTACAGGTTAACACAGTGTTGCAATTGCTTTTAGTCGCTGGAGCACTTTTGCAACCAGAATTCGGAACCACCGAATCTCAGCTAGTCGTTACATATTTGAGGTGACTCGATTCAAACTCGCCCTTCCACGTTTCTTTTCTCCGAATCTTGATTGATGTAATTGCATTTTGTGAGACCTTATCACTGACTTGCTTCAAAATTTTGGCAGTTGGTTGGTGGCTTCAACTACAGCTGCTTCAACTGCAGCATATGGGGTCCAATACATGAGGAATAGGTCTGTGATGATGGCTGGGAAATCATAGTTCATCGTTTCGTTGTGTGAATCCGATCGATGATGAACGGCTATGACTTGCAGTGCTTGACTTGCAATGGAAGCATAAGATCTTTACCACTCGAAATCAAATTAAGAGACTTGGAAGAAGCCCTGGAAAGCACAGCCTGAAACCAATTTTCAAACCAGTGCTCTGGTGTGTGAAAAAGAAGGGGGAAAAGAATTGTGGATTCGCAAGCTTTGCTTTGAAGATGTTGTTTCACTGCATTAAAATTACAAGCTGGTGAAGTGGTTTCAAGGAATAAAGTCTGACATCTTTACAATGTAAAGAACTTGAGAAACGTTTGAGGAATAAAGTCGATGTCTTTCAAGGAATTTAGACGTTTTTGAATACCACGATGTTGTCTCAGCCTTAATTGTGCCTTTCGTTTAAACCTTAAACTAAAAAATTCATTTGCTTCATTCATTCACGCCCCAACAAAAACCATGCCAATCTCAAGTACGCTTTAGACTATAAGTAGACTCTCATCAGTACTTCAATTAGTTAACTTTTTGCAAGAAATTGCCGTCATTCACTACGTTGCCGAAGAACTTGATTGACACTTGAAATTTGGCAGTCAAACTGAGAGACGTATAATAATAATGATACCACATGTTACACTGAGCCGGTCTTCTTTTGAATTATGTTAGATAAAGAAAATACTGTTGTTGAACAAGGGAAACTTGTTGAATGTTGCTAGAAATGAAACGCCAATCCAAGCGCAAAAAACCCAGAGATATGATCTATCCATCCTAGTTTTCTTCTCTTATTAAATTTCTCAAATAAATCAGCATACATGGCTTTAATCAAACAAAAAACAAATGCCTCCTTCAATTCTCATTTCCCGATTCAACCTAGCGACAAAAGCACTTGAATTTTGACCAAAAACCTTATTGAGGCAAACCAGCTTCAATCTCATTCCAAACATCAGCATTCTTAGCGAACCTCTCTTTCACAGAGGAAACGATCTCTCGCGCCTCAGCGACCTTCGAGGTCTGAACGAGCCCACCGACCAACATCTTCATCGTCGCCATGTTCGGGACCCAGTCGTTCGCGATGCTCTCCTTGGCGATCTCAAGGGCCGTGTCGAAATCCCTGCCCTTGCAGAGGAAACTCACCATGTGGAAATACGATTTGATCTCCGGCTTCACGTCCCAGTAGCCCATGCTCTTCCACACCTTCTTGGCCTCTTCCAACTTGTCTTCTACACAGAACCCTAGAATCAGCTCGCGGTAAGTCACCGAGTTCGGCTTAGTCCCGCTCTTAACCATTTTCTCGAACAGAGCTTTCGCCTCCGTGGTCCTCTTCAGCTTGCATAGGCTGCGGATTTGCACGTTGTACATTGCTCTCCCCCGGAAAACCTCGTGCTTCTTCATAAAGTTCGTGACTTTTTCGACCTCATCGAATTTCTCTTCCGCGTAGAATCCGGTGAGGATGTTCTGGAATGTGGTCGAATTCGGCTTGATTCCTTTGTTCTTCATTTCCGCTAACAGCGAGTACGCCGAGCTTGTCGAGCCTGACTCCGAGAAGGCTAGGATCACCTGATTGTACGTGTCCAGGTCCGGCTCGATTTTGTAGATCTTCGTAAACTCGACGAAGACTCGATTCACCTCTTTGAAATCCTTGGCCAATACGCACGCGAAGATCAGGGAGTTCAAGAGCTTGACCGAGTGCTTGACGCCGAGCTCTTCGCACTGCTGGAAAGTACGGACGGCGTGGCTTATCATCTTGGCCTGGCCGTAGAGGACCACGGCGTGAGCGACGAATCGCTCGGTTTTAAGGTCTGGTCTAGCTTTGAGGCTCTCGATGTACTCCGTGACGAACTCGAGGTTGTTGGAATCGGCGAGCTTGGAGACAGCCATGGAGAGAGCGACGCGGTCGAGGTGAATCTCCGGCGTGAGATTAGCGGCGCTGCAGATCTCGACGATCTTGCTAGGGCTTTTCTCGGCTTTGAGTAGGGTTAGGGCTGCTCTGGATTTTTCCTTTGACGTGAGAATTTTGGAGTCCGGCGAGAGGATTGAGGACGAAAATTGGCGGCGGAGGGATGAGCCGACACCTCCGGAGACGGCCGTTCGACGGAGGCGAGAGAGGAGAGACATGGCTTCCTTCGCTCAGGGTTTAGGAAAATGAGATCGGTCGTAATTAGGGTTTTGCAGTGATCTAACGAAGAAGAAAAGAGGAAATGAGATAGTGTATAAGCAGTAGCACGAAAGATCTAGTTAGATCTGTCAATGAGATCACGCCACGTGGCTATATTCCTTTGAAATACGATTGATTTTAAGAAAAAATTTGGGATTTTGTTCTGGGAATTGAACCCGACGTGAATCGAACACGCAACCTTCTGATCTGGAGTCAGACGCGCTACCATTGCGCCACGGATCCCTGTATTAAAATAGCAAGTAATTACTTTATCTACTGTGATCATTGTGAGATTAGAGACTAATCAAAACTAAATGACCCGGTTAGTTCAAGGGATTGAACCCGACGTGAATCGAACACGCAACCTTCTGATCTGGAGTCAGACGCGCTACCATTGCGCCACGGATCCGTTGGTGATTATGACGGATTAGTTTAATATAACTTAATTGAAAATCTGTAATGAGTTTATGACTGACTTACTCGACTAAAAAGTCAAACCGTAAAAGACTAATAGAATACATCTACCTTGCAATGAATGCTAATCTGCTAGCATATTCTGTACTTTATAGCTATGTAAAATTAGAACAATCATCGTCATAAAATATAAAACAAATAAAAAAAAAGGAATGAGCACCATGCGATTAAAAAAAAATCGAAATTTAAAAAAATACCACCAACCACCATTATCATTAAAAAAAAAAAAAAAAAGTAATGGTGTTTTTTGCAAAAACTACAAAAACAACGGATTTTTGTTGTTAATTACGAAAACAGCAAACTTTTTAAAATCTTACGAAAACGAAAGATTTTACTTTTTTGGACCAAAATGTCATTATTCAATGTGTTCAATATACAAACCAGATCAAAGAGATGCAAAAACGCACCGAATTTCGCACCATCACGTCAAAGTTTGAACGCTTGTGGGAGGTCATCTCCACCGTCGCCGTGACTCCGACATTCCTCTCCGTCCTCGCTGATCGATATGAATATTTAGAAAGTTGAGAATTATCTATAAATTAAGTATTAATCATATACGTAATTATTTTTAAACATAATCTGAATGATCCCATTTTTCACATACAAGATAGTACTCTTGCGTCATTATTCCATAATTTCTTAACTAACTTAATTGGAAAATTTTAAAAGTTTAAAATCTAGTCATACATGTATTTAATACACTTTTAATGTAAAATATATATTAGTACAAGTTTAAAAATTCAAAAAGCCCCCCTCAAACAAATAAATTCAACTAGCCTCTTAATCCCTTCTTCTAGCTCTGTCACTGCCCTAGATGTGAAGGTGTCAACATAATCGGTTTGACTCAACCCTCTTTTTAAATCCAAAAGAGGTTTGACCCAATTTATTTTAACGGAGGGTCGAGCCGGACCTAAAAAATAGGATATTAGGCCTAATCCAATACCAAACCCTAGATTCTAAGGGCCGGACGCGAGTCCGAGCTTGAAAATAGCCTAAAAAGGCTTCAAAATGCCAAAATCAAAACTATTTTAAAAGTACTATGGCACTCTTACCTTCTCTCTTGTACCAAACATCTTCGTTTTGGGCTATTTTGGGCCCTTCGATCACTTTTACGATGGATAATGACTTTAATGTTGAGTGGTTGATATAGTTAGGGTATGTCATAAGAGCTCTCGGTTAGGTCGATTATTAGATCGCTAAAGAACATAGCTACATGTTTATTAGCTCGAATACAATGATATTTTATCACTAATTTTTTTTAGCATTTAAGTTGTTTGCTCATAACCCATTATCATTTGCTTAAATTTTGTGCAAGTGTGTGAACATCAAGTTCATATATGAATATTATAAGAACTGAACGGACAAAACCACAATATCGGCCCCAATATAGCGATGTCATATCCTAGATTTTTGGCCTTGCCATTTTAATGTTATACTACTTCATCCAAGAATCCTTGATAGCCATGTCTATACCCCCTGACGTGTCATGTGGCCATGGTGGCAATCCCCGTGAGAGTCCATTCCATACCCAAATCAAAATAATTTGTTAGTAAATATGTGGTAACCATACAAAAGTAGTTTGTATGATTTACACCAATTATGCAAACTAAAATAGTTTATATGTCACCAATTGATGTATATTTGTACCCGGAAAAATAGTGCAGACGATGAAGGGTTGTTGTATCCGAAAAAACCAATTTTTTATATGGTTTTTATTTTAGTACTTTTAATGAGACCAAGGTTTGAAATGTCGGGGAACCGATCGAAAACTGATCGGGAACCTAGTTTTGGACAGGTCTCGGTACCGATTTGTACAAAACCGTCAAATTCTCATAGAATCGAGGTAGAGAACCGGTCTAATTCCCAGTTCAATAAAAACTGGCTTGGTTAAGTATTTTTTCGAAAAAAAACCAGACGATTTTGGTCCGTTCTCGATAAACAATGAAAAGTTTTAAGCCCTGGACGTGGGCTAGTTTTTAAAATTTTAAACGGTCTTAGCCCATTCAAAATAATCAGGCTCAATTGGTGTGGAGTTGAAAAAATGAGTTAGCTCTTTCATATAATGCTTTGAATCTTGCAAAATAGATGTGTGTAATATATGTAGGATTTTTATCCATTTGGTTTTCTGTCAAGCAGTACATGATGATTATTTTTATTTTCTTTTTTAAGAGACTACTACTAATTATTTATTTATTTATTTAATGGTAGCTGATTTACTGATACGTAGCTTTGTAAATATGGCACCATGCATATGGGCAGGACCGGCTTAACGAAATTAGAGGCCAAAAGCGAAGATACAAAATCGGGCCTTTTTTAACACACTCAAATTTAATTTCACATATGGTAATCATAAGTGTAATACCATTAAATAATACAAATGTTCAACAAAAATATGTTTGCCAACAACTTTCTCCACCATGAGCTTCATCTTCAAACTCTTCGCTCTAATATTCAGCATTCACACAACACAAAACATGAGAAACCTGCAAAGAAAAAAAAATACACACACACACACAACTTCAAAACTTTACTTTTCTTGACTTTTGTGATGCATAAGTATTGATCAAATCATTAAATTCTAATTTTTCCAGCAAATCATTTTCAATAGACAATATAGCCAACCCAGATAATCGTTCCTGTGACATCATTGACCTCAGGCAAGTTTTTATAAATTTCAACTTTGAAAAGCTTTTCTCTGCAAACGCAACAGTCACGGGAATGGTTAATAATATTCCGTTAGCACTACACGTTTTCGGAAAAGAATCCACCTTTTTTTTAATGTAATCAAGTATTTCAATTGGACCATTAGTTTGTTCTCGAAAAACAACTCTTAATATTTTTAATTCCAAAAACAAGTCTAAACCATCAATATCCGAAGATTCCACATGTTTAAAATATTTTCAAGATTCAAGTAACATGTTTTTAAAACATTTTCGTCCAATAATTTCAGCTTATCGAAAGTAAAAAGAAATCCAAATTTTTTATCATACTCTTGAAACTGTTCAAATCTAATTTGAATTGAGGAAACAACTTGATAAACCATGTATAAAAAATAAACAATTTCGAAATGATTCTTCAAGAGATTTAGAATCATCGGAAACTATTGACTCATCGAATTGTCGCTTCCTAGAATCATACGTCTTTCACGAAATTGGGATTTTACCCCCATCTCATTTGCAATTTCTTTTGCCGAAATCATGTCATAGTGAATCCATTTTCTCTATAACTCTCAAAATATGAAACAAGACCTTTTAATTGATCTAATGCCACATTGATATGCATATCTTTACTTTGTAAACTCTTGCTAACCAAATTGATAGCATGTAAGATATCATACCAAATTGTCATACCTAGCAAAAATTCAAAATCATCTAGTTCATATTCCGCTAGACATTTGCTTCACTCTTAATTTTAGGATCGTCACTTACTTCTGCAAGGTCTAATAATGCATCTCTAATTTTTGGAGCTTGATACCTAATTACTTTGACACTTTCTATTCGACTTTCCCAACGAGTTTGTGACAATGATTTTACAGTCAAACTAGATATTTTTTCTTTCAATATCTTCCATCGCTTGACTGATGATGAGAACAATGAATAAATGCGTTGCAAAACTCCAAAAAAAAAGATATGGCATTAACACAAGAGTTTGCAACATCACAAAGCACCAAATTAAGATTATGACAACCACAAGTTGTGTAAAACGCTCTACAATTTATTTCCAATAATCTTTTTTGTACACCTTGATGTTTTCCTTTTGTATTAGATCCATTATCATATCTTTGTCCTCTTACATTATTAATATCAAGTTTCAAATTTTCAATCTCCCTCACAAATGTATTAAAGAGGACTTTCCCGGATGTATCATCAACATTTAAAAATCCCAAAAAGTATTCTTCGACTCGAATTGGACTTGTTGACATATCCACACACCTCAATATGATAGACATTTGTTCTTGGTGGCTTGTATCCGGAGTACAATCAAGTATAATAGAAAATTATTTTGCCTCTTTTAACTTTTTGACAATTGTAGTTTTGATTTCATGTGCCAACAAATGAATGAACTCATTTTAAACTCCATGTCCCAAGTAATGATTACGGATCTCGTCGTTTTTAATACGCCTCACATGCTCTTGCATTACCGGATCGAATTCCTCTACCATCTCAACTAGACTAAGAAAGTTTCCGTTATTTTGTTGATAAATCTTTTCGTTTGTTCCCCGAAATGCCGAGTTATTCTTAGCCAAGTTTTTAACAATAGCAATGATTCTATCAAAACACTTCTCCAATGTTATTTCTCTTTGTTAATTATGTTTTAAGCACTCCGATCAATTGTTTTATTTTTGACCAACCTCAACTCCAAATCAAACCAATCTTTCATATTAATCATGTGCTCATCACTTGTTTCATGAGTTTTAAGTTTGGCACCAAGATTTCTCCAATCATTTGTTCCATCATTTCCTAATAGGTTTACACTAAACTTCGTACCAAACAATTTACAACAAAAACAATACATTTTGTTCGATTCCGTTGAATAGACTAACCATCTTCTATCACATATTTCCCCATTTAGTAATTTTCTCGTGTAAAAAGAAGTTGAAAAATGCCTACAATTATCATCTTTTGGAAATGTTATATCATTATCTCTAATGGGGCCTTTTTCCACAAATAAATCTCTCAACTTATGACCTATATTTGTCCATTTAGACGGGTCAAAAATATTGGTAGAATTTTCACTAAAATCACATTTATCACCCTTGGTGTCCATATCAATTTCCTCTTCTTCTATGATTTTCTCACATTCTTCATCAACCATTACAATATCACATGTTTCATCGATATTAATCTCTTTATCTAGACCTTCTTCTACCACAACTTTGTCATGTCTCTTTGAATTAGGTAAATTTTCTTCTCTTATGTTGCTTCACTTGAAGTTTCATGTCTTTTTGCAAGAAATTTTTCAAGTCCTCCATTTTTAGATTGAATCAAATTTTCTTCTTTTCTTTTTTTTCTTAATTTTATCATACCCCGATTGATATTTTTTACTAGACATATTTAAATTAAACCAAGAAAACACTACAATTTCAAGAAATAAAAATTCACACTTTGAAAAAAAAAAAAAAATCAATCTAACAATCAAGCAATACACATTATAAATGAAAATAAAGTTTAGATAGATAAAACCTTAAATTCGATCTTTTTTTCCTTCTTCACGCGGGTAATGAAATAATATTTTGATACATCATCAACAGCTTCTTGTATGAGCGTGGCTTTGAAAAGTATGTTCAGGAAGATTTTTTATTTGAAAAAATGGTTCAGGAAGATGAACTGTCGCTATTATATTTCTATAAGTAACTGATGTCAAGCATAGGATTGTTTAAAAAAATATTGTATATGGGCCTTGTGTGGCAAGTGGGCCGGGCTGCCCTTTAACTTGTTTCTGTTCAAACAAGCATGTATGTACTCTCTATTCTCTTTTTTATTTTATATATATATAATTTTTTTTGTTGGCCTTTTGAGAAAAAGGACCTAAAAGTCTTTGTTTTACCTCCCTTGCAGGTGGGCCGGACCTACATATGGGAAATGACATCAACTAGTAACATTTTTGATAATTTGGACAAAAATATTAACAACTATGTTCTTTGACAACTAGTAAAGTTGAGACCATTTTCCCATGATATTAGCTATATTTGTATGTTAACAACCACTCACCTTCTCCCTCATAAAGATATGTATAAATACGTAAATATATATATATATATATATATATATATATAGATATACTTTGCCACATATATTTATACATATAAATTTATTTAATTATTGAAACAACTTATTCAAATTTTAATTAGTAGTAATATATTATAACTATTGAAACATAACTTTTTCATTTTTTTGTTGTTTTTATTATTTATTTCTTTTATCCTTTATTTATTTTCTTAGTATTGTCAACTTTCAAATCTTCAACACTAATAATAATAAAAAATCAATAAATGACAAATATAATTATTGTAAACTCTTAAATTTGTTACCTAATTAATTAATAATATGATAATTACTAATAAAACATAAAAACTATATTATGTGTGATCATTTAATTCTAGGAGATGATAATAATATCTAAAGTAATATTTAGTTTATCTTAATATTTTTCAAAAATATATAGAAATATCGTTTAGATAATTATTTGTCCGCTGAATAACCCTTGATAAATCCAATATTTTCGGTTTACCACGTCGATAACGGTAATTCCACCAGTAAATTTACCCTTTTTCTTGCTAGATACCGCCGTTAACTATTGGTATCTCGCGGGATACCATCAAAATTAAAGTCTTGGTAATGTATCGGTAACGTTATTTCAATCCTTGGATGAGACTCGTCTTGGGTTTTGCACAAAAAAAAAAACTAAGCTGAAATTATTGTCTCGAACAAATTTTATTTTAAATTTTAAACTAATTACAACATCATAATTGTAAAAAAATCGACAAAACATTGTAGAATCCGCCTATTATATTGTACTATATATATAATATAATAGTATTATATAATATATTATAACTAATATATACTATTATTATCTTTAATTAAATAAAATTTTAAATATAATATGCAATCTTACATAAAAATAACCCCAATAGATATTTGGTAAAATAGAAAATTGTCTCTTTTTAATTAAATACCTTTAAAAAAATTTATCATATAAGTATAAAGATATTATTAACTTGTATATATATTTTTTCAATATTTGCAATCTTACATGCTAAGATGTATGAATAATATGCATAATTTTTTGTTAAAAATAAATTTGTGGGTTGAAGATAAGTACTATTTGATTTGACATAAACTGTATAACAGAGTGAGATAAATTGTATATTATAGTTTTGAGTTGGAAATATCTTGAATTTCACTTTTACTATGTTTCACAAAAGTAACCAAATAAAAATATAAAACCAATAACCGATCTAATTAAAAAAAAATTGGTGACGCGTAATCAAACCAAACTTTAGCTTACGCACGCGGTCCAATGTGTTATAAGTTTTACCATTTCAAAGTTTTATTTCAGATTTAAAATTTAAAAAACCAAATAATCAAATTTTCAAATCCAATTTGAAACATTCGATGCCAATTTTAAAAAATTGGATAATCAAATTTGAGGAATGTTATTTTTTTTTCTACTTAGACGCATTCTATTTTGAAACGATAACATATGGACTTTGAAGAATGATGAAGAATATACATGCGTTCTGTATAATAAATACTATTATCTTCTTATGTGTTAGATTATTTATGATTTTGTTACCGCTCTGTGATCAGTTGTAGTTTCATTTTTTAATTGAATTTGGATCATTGTAAGTCATTTAAAATATGGGTAGCTATGACTTAAAAAATGTAAAACATTTCACTTTCATGAATTAGCATTACATGCATTGATCGGATAGCTAATTCAGAAATAGATTATAAAGAAGGAGTTATGTTACCTATTCAATCAAACAATATTGAGCTTGTTTCTCATATCTTCTCCAGAAACACGTTAACTATCTCTGCAAATATTTTATATGTTTCATATGCGACATTTATGCCGAAATCTATTTTTTTAGTTGAGGAAGAATTCACATGAATCGGATTTTTTTAGGATAACATGAAGGGAGAATTGGTTTGGTTAGAAAACGTGTGTCTATATGGAAAATAAGGATGTTGATTTAAAAAAAAAAGGTTTAAAGATCCATATTTTAAAGAGTTGGTTAGACGCATTCTATTTTGAGACGATAACATATGGACTTTGAAGAATGATGAAGAATATACATGTGTTCTGTATAATAAATACTATTGTCTTCTTATGTGTTAGATTATTTATGATTTTGTTACCGCTCTGTGATCAGTTGGAGTTTCATTTTTTAATTGAATTTGGATCATTGTAAGTCATTTAAAATATGGGTAGTTATGACTTAAAAAATGTAAAACATTTCACTGTCATGAATTAGCATTACATGCATTGATCGGATAGCTAATTCAGAAATAGATTATAAAGAAGGAGTTATGTTACCTATTCAATCAAACAAGATTGAGCTTGTTTTTCATCTCTTCTCCAGAAACACGTTAGCTATCTCTGCAAATATTTTCTATGTTTCATATGCGACATTTATGCCGAAATCTATTTTTTTAGTTGAGGAAGAATTCACATGAATCGGATTTTTTTAGGATAACATGAAGGGAGAATTGATTTGGTTAGAAAACGTGCGTCTATATGGAAAATAAGGATTGTTTGATTAAAAAAAAAAGTTTAAAGATCCATATTTTAAAGAGTTGGTTAATCGAATTTTCAAATCCGACTCGAAATTTGATATCGATTTTAAAGAGTCAAATAAATAACAATTTCGATGACTGAATTTTGATTTGCAACCCAATCAATAGACTATTGATCTAAAAATTTGAAAGCAAAAAATTTGATCACGAAAACTCATCTTAACTGATCGAGTTTCACTCTTAACTTTTAACAATGTCCATATTAAAAAAAATATAATGCGGAATATGTAAACATTAATTTATTAGTATCATCATTGGGCAAGATGTACCATCAATTAAATATAGTATAATCATTGTATGACCAAGTAGTAAACGAGCTCCCTAAAAAAAAGAGAGACAAAAGAAACAAGTTCTTTATTGTATTTTATACTTGGTTAAAACTAAAAGGTATTAACCAATCTTCCACGTACGGCATATTTTCTGTAGCACACGATTATGCGTTAATTACTTACTAATCACTCACCGATCCAAGAAAAAGCATTATTTAAATTCAAAAGTACTAGTTTTAACTTTTAAGAGCCTTAAGGCGCTCTTACAAATCCCTTCT
This sequence comes from Urtica dioica subsp. dioica, assembly GCF_054948205.1. Lineage (NCBI taxonomy): Eukaryota > Viridiplantae > Streptophyta > Magnoliopsida > Rosales > Urticaceae > Urtica > Urtica dioica. Next base: position 15,433,578 of record NC_142764.1, on the reverse strand, counting down.
AATTTTTTTGCCGCCATAGGATCGTCCTAATCTTTTGCAACGACTATCTGCAAAACGACAAAAAGCTACCGAATCACTTTTTCAAACTCGAATCACAACGCTTCTTAATTTCTTTTATTTACTGTTTTACATTGAATCACAGTTATTAATCCGCGCTTCCATAAATAGTCAATACTGTAACTACTAATTACCTTGTTTGTTTTTCCTTCACAGTATTTGGCGGGTACACTGGCTATAATTTACTCGGCTGTACAAAAAGGAAACGTGTGAAAAATACAAGTGGAAAATTTAATATAATGCAACAATAATAATGAAAATATTGAGCGAGGAAATAAGTGTATATATGGACACTAGCTAGCAACGATGTACCAACTACCAAATGGGAAGAAGCTTAGGTAAAGAGCGAAAGAAAGAGCTAGAAACGACCTACGTAGAATAAAAAGACATAAAACCATTAAAACACATCCGTAATTACCAAAATACCCCACCGGTCTCTCTCTCTATCCCTGACCGTCTGGTAGAGAGAGAGAGAGTTTGATATTTGCTCTCTTCTTCTTCTCTTGCGCTCTTCATTGGAGCTTGGAATTTTCTCGTCGTTTTGACGCTTTTTCTCTCGCCTTTGTACACGTATTTTCTCTGCTTGAAGTCGTCGGAGAGAGAGAGAGAGAGAAATGACGAGAATGCCACTGAGCTCGACTCCCATGGAGATGCGAGCTTTGGCGTCGAACTGGTGGGACGAGGTTAACGATTCCACTGAATGGCAGGACGGAATATTTTACACTCTCTGCGCTACTTATGCTCTCGTCTCCTCTGTCGCTCTGGTCTCTTCTCTCTTTCTCTCTATAGATATACTGTGTATTGTGTATACGTGTCTGTGTTGTTGTATATATCCATCTGGTGATTCGTTTCGAGATCAAATCTGGGAACCGTAGATTTGGAATTCAGAGTTAAATTTTTTTATTTATTTCGTCGATGGTAGTGCTGCAAATCGTTGGATCGTCTGAGTGATTTTGTTCTGATTTGAAGGTTCAATTGATAAGGATTGAGCTTAGAGTGCCTGAGTATGGTTGGACTACGCAGAAAGTTTTCCATCTCATGAATTTCATCGTTAATGGAGGTGATTTCGGTTACTATTCATTTGCGTCGGTGTAGTTAAATTGCCGTCTGTTTTTTTTTTTTCTTTCTAATTTATTTATTTAATATTTATTTCAGTACGGGCAATTGTGTTTGGGTTTCACAAGCAGGTGTTTGTTTTGCACCCAAAGGTTAGTTTTAATATTATAAAGTTTTTAGTTTTATAAAATAAACGATTAGCTGTGAATATCTGAAGGGAATGGCAATTCCCTCGTGTTGATAGCTTGATATATGATTCTTATTTACTTGGCATTTAATTCATGTTTTGTATTGAATTCTATAGGTTTTCAGTTGATGCCAAGATCTCATATATTTTGAAATTTATGAACTTTTCTTATTCTCAAACTAGGCGACCAATATATGAGTCACTAAGATAGAGCACCCGTGTCATGTTTCAGGTGCTAATGTATCTCTTGTTGGATCTTCCGGGGTTGCTCTTCTTCACCACTTACACACTTCTAGTCCTTTTCTGGGCAGAGATATATCACCAGGCAAGAGTGTGTAGATCGTTATTTACATAGAGAATGAGCGTATCGATTACAGAGCTAGACTCCAAAATCTTTGAAAGTATTGACTTTATTTAGGTTCGTGTATAATGTGCAGGCTAGAAGTTTACCGACTGATAAGCTCAGGATTTGTTACATATCAGTCAATGCAGTGATGTACGTTATACAGGTCCGTTTCATTTCTTATAGTTGTGATCTCTTAGTCTCTATATTTCTCAACTTTCTGTTCCTCTCTTTGTGATCTCAGATGTATTACTTTTTCATTCATGTCCTTATCGTTGTTCTTGTTTTTCTTTGGCGCATTAAACCTAGAGAGAATTTCAAATATTCTAAGACAAATATATGGTCCATTAGATATATAGCCTTATTTACAGTTTTGGTTTGCCATTCAGCCAACCTTAAGTAATTTTTTGGTAAATAGCCATGACCAAATATTTACACATGTAAATTGACTGAAATATATCATCAAACGTTGGCTATTTACCTAAAATTTACAAAATGTTGGCTAATTAGAAATTCATCGAATTTTAATTGGCTAGTTTGCTAATTATTTGATATTATTATAGTATTCTTTTTTAGAACAATATTTTTAGAACAGTCAACTTTGGCTAAGAATTTGAAATTTTCGTTTTGATTAGTGAATCAAGTAAGCATTGTATCTGACGATCAACCTGAACATTGAAGAATTTGTATAATCACTTAAACAATTAATCCCCCGACTGCCAAGCATAAGCAACCGCGTTCTAGAGATTTCTTGATGTATTGCTGTCAGTAAAGATATTATTGAATAATTTGCAGGTTTGCATCTGGATATACATCTGGTTAAATGACAACAGTGTCGTGGAATTTGCCGGAAAAATATTTATAGCAGGTCAGTCTTTGAACCGATTGGTGATTATAGCTTTAGAATTTGAGGCTTGTTAGACTTCACATTGCGAGTCCTTTGGTACGTAAACTTATGATGCTCACAATTGTTTATAAATATATTTTCAGTTGTGTCTTTCTTAGCTGCTTTAGGGTTCTTGCTGTATGGAGGGAGGTAAACTATCTGAATATCTACGCCCAATCACGTGCTTCCTTATTTAAGATTATTTATCGTACTTAGTGTACAATTATGACCTTGCAGATTATTCTTCATGTTAAGACGTTTTCCTATTGAATCCAAAGGGAGAAGGAAGAAGCTTCATGAGGTTCATACCTTCACTCCATATATTTTTTACTTTTATCGTTTTTGGGGATCATTTTCCCTTTCTTTATTGATATCATTAGGTAATCGATTGGACATCTAAATTTGTGATGAGCATCGGACATTAGATTGAATATTATCACGCATATGATCTAACCGAAAGTGTACCACACCATCATGATCTGCTGCTTATACATCAAAACCATTTAATTCAATCTTGTTAGTTCAAATTTATAATCCTTAATAGTCTGCTTTTAATTTTTTCGTAGCTATATCACGTCTAATTTATCAAAAAGATTCCTTCTGCGGGTTAGAATCTTGAAATAACTTTCACAAGCATCCGCTTGAATCAACCATGAAAGAGTTTTTATCGACTAATTTGATTTTTCTTGTAGGTTGGATCTGTTACAGCCATATGTTTCACCTGCTTCCTCATAAGATGCTTTGTGGTAAGATTCAAACTGTTCTCATGTAATCGAAACAATGTTGTTTGATAACTTCCTTGAGCGAAACTTGGTACGCAATTTTTATGTGGCTCAGTTCCTTTACAGTACAAATGTATGCTGATTTGCCATAAATATAATGCAGGTTGTGCTATCAGCCTTTGATGCCGAGGCATCGCTTGATGTTTTGGATCATCCACTTTTGAATGTGATCTACTATACGGTATTCTTATACAACTCGTGTTAATCTTTCCATTCTATTCGACATCTTCATTTATAGCCGTCTTGAAAATCCAAACGTCTATTTCTCTCTACCTACAGATCGTTGAGATCTTGCCTTCAGCTCTTGTTCTGTTCATCTTGCGCAAATTACCGCCCAAGAGAGTGTCAGCGCAATACCACCCAATCCAATGAGGGCATTCAAGTTGTTATTTTTTTTGTTCTTGGTGATACTAAGGTCAAGTTCTTCAGCATATAGGAATTGGGGAATATTTGAATTTGGCAAAGAGAAGAATGTCGGACGAAATAGTGAAGTTTTGTATTTTTGTCGGCAATTTTTAGTGAGACTTTGGTGACCTGGGAACGAGAGATGACTTGGCTTGGTTTACAGTCAGCAGTTTATTTGAACTCGTGTCAGTATAGAGTATTCCTGTAACTTCTGGTTGTGTTTAGGCGTATGAAGTTGTAGGTCAATTTTCTGTCTCTATGTCCTCGAGTTGAATGTTTATTATGTTGTTCTATTTTGGTTAATCGGCATATATATAATATTCTTTGAAAGCCATCCTCTTTAAGGTGCTGAATGTTTTGACTTTTGAGTCTCGTACAACTGCAAATAGCCCACTTATCAGATATAATCAGTCAGCTTTTATTCCAAGGAGATGGGAGACTGTTGAATTTATCTCAAATTATTACGGCAATATTTATCGTATTTTCTCAGAATTTTAATTTGGAAAACAGTAATTGTAAACACAGTATACATCATTCAGAATAAGTAAATTATACATTCAAGTATTGCAAAATCACTAATATCAAGTTATTTTTCTTCCTGATTTCTCATTTATCTATTCCAGTCTCAATTGACCAAACAAATAAAAAAAACCGACCAAACAAATTAAAAAAAAACCTCTGACCAAACAAATATATATATAATAAAAAAAAACTTTTGACTACAGTAGCCAAATGATCTGGAACAAGGCTTTGTGAAGACTGCACAAGAGGAAAAATAAAACAATTAGCAAACTGGTAGTTTCTATATCTTACAAGTCAAGAAAGACCAGTGGACATTCCCATTGGCTCACTTTTTCTGACTTAGCCAAAAGGTTCATGGAATTCTCTCTCTCTCTCTCTCTCTCTCTCTAGTCTTGGTGAAGATCATCAATCGGTGGAGGCGCAAATCTCACATCGGCTGGCCGAGCAACCACGACAGCTTCATCTGCAAAGAGAGCTTTGATAAAAGATGGCGTATCCAAGGGATGACGGCCAGTCATTTGCGGGTAAACAGATTTGAGAAAGTAGTAGGCATGACCAGCAACCATTCCCTGGATGAAAAATTACAGCATATAAATTATTATGTAATGAAATAAGGGTAAAATAAGATGTAGCTGAGAGTAACATTGGTGGAAAATGGAGCCTAAGCAAGGCCCAGTTAGGGATTTTTGGAAAGCACAGGAAAAAAATTGGTTTAGAAATCAGAGATTCATTCTGTAGTTGGGAATGTGTGGATTTTTCAAGGAGGATACCGGATTACACGCTTTGACATGAAATTATCACGTGGGAACAATATGATACAGTTTTTAAAAGAATAGAGTGAATCGCATTAAGGTCATGAATAATCATCTATAGGGTCTAGGAAATCAGAGCAACAAGTATATTAAATTTGACATGGTATGAAAGCACATGCTTACCAACAGGTCAACCCATGCACTAGCTCCAACAAGGACAGAGAATCCCAAAAGAACCTGCAGAAACGAATGAAATGGAAAGTTATACTGAGTGTTCGGACAGCCCACATATTTTCCTTGAAATACATTAGTATCTCAAAATAATAGACATTTAAAGATCATAACGGTAAACTAATAAACATATGGAATAAAGCTGGATTGGTAGTTGATAGAAACCGGAGAGGGAATAAATGGAAAATATACTGTGTGTATTGATAAAAGGGTGTTTACAGATAGTCACTGGCCTTTCGAGAGGACCGGCACTCTCCAAAGGGGAAAATCCCAAAGCTAGACTAATTGACTGAATGCCCTGCCTAATCCCTCTGTGTTCCATTATATAGCCCAGCCTAGAGAAACAAACCCCCAAACTGACCTACAACACCTAAAAGGCTAAAACAATTAATAAAAGGCTAAGAATAATAAAATGGTCTATTATCCTAAACCCAGGGTCTTCTCAGTAGTCTCTTAACTCATAACAAAGTACATATTAGAAAAGCCAAGCGAAAAAAGAAGCAGCTAGGAAGCTCTCACTGACCCATGGTAAATACGCTGCCGTGAAAGTGAAAAGGCCCAGGAAGCTCATATGGATAAAAGGATTTTGCTTGCTCCACACATAAACCTGTTAAGACGAAATGCAACTCAGAAACAACTATAAACATTCCAGGACTGTATTTCCAAGAAGAAAGAACGAAGAGGAAAGCAATTTTACCATCATAAAAGTGAGAGAATTGCTGAGGAATATGATTTTAGCAAATGATGCCGACAGATATGGTATCATCCCGCCAACAAGGACGATTCCAGTTAGTACAGAGGCACCGAATAAGAGCATGTAAAAGAAATCAGCAGTCTTTCCCCTGAACGAGTTCTCT